>NW_025938412.1:0-237486 GCF_000764305.2 Hyalella azteca | reverse complement strand
TATTTACATTTTTTTCACATGTGAATGCATTTCAATATATTTTCTATATATTTTATTATTTTATATTATGAATATTTTATTCAATATTTTCAACCTTGGCAATTATCACCGAGCGAAATCATTCCGATAATTCTTATTTTCTTGTCCTTATTCAATCCGAATGAAGATCTGCTTAAACTAAAACCGATGTAACGTTAGCCAGAATCTAAAACGATATGTTGCATGAGTTATTTGAAAATTTTCAAATCAAATTCAAATTAGTTGCAGTCGGCACTTAAGTTTACGCATGGCCGTTAATTGCCTGCCGTTTGATTATAATTTAAATGAGACATTATGAGTTCACTGTATATATAAGGGCAGGAGACATAGTCCACATTTCGGAACCATGTAAGTAATAACGATTCATGATTCTCGAATTTTCGATGAAGTTCAAGTTACCGTAGCGGTTATGAAGCATTATGTGTATTTATACAAAAAGTGCTTCCAGGGAATCAGGAATATCGACTGGTCAAAAAAGTGATTTATTAAAAGTTGAATTGCGTCAATGAGCTTAGATGAATAAAATGTCCTCAAGCGAGAAGTTGCTCAGCGACCTCAAGTTTGATACTCATATTCCACGCAGCAATAATTAACGAGTTGTGAACCGCAATAATAATTTCCAGTGACAATTAAACAGACTAAACGAACTTATTGGTAGTTTGTAAAATGAAGCTAGAAAGGAAAATAGTTAATAAAACTCGATATTGCAACATAGTTAGAGAGCGTCAAAGCTTAGTGTATTGACAACGATTAATTATTCGTATTATATATTTGGAAGCATTAGGTGTGCTGTATAAAAATACAATCGCAAAACCACTTGTGCAATTTGAAAAGAGTTGCCTCTTTGAGAAGTTTTGAAAGGAAAACAGGTGTCGAAAACATTCGATTTTCACTCTTGAATTTATACCTGAATTTCACAGAAACGCTTCGATTGCTTTCCTGGAGTAATGCGTTGTAAATGCTAGGTTCTTCAGGAAGAAACATCAACTCTCGTGCTTACGACAATTTAATGAAAATGCAGAATTCGATTTAATTTTAATATTATGATTGATAATAAACATCTCTATGACTGTGATTTACATTATACTTGTATCGTGTTTCGCTAACGTCGAATGTAGGAGCAATCGCCCAATGGCACCAATATGCACTAAAACTGGTCATGATATGCCAGGTCACTTAATTATTATGCCATTAATTTTCTCGGATTGCTAATTGTGACTGTGTATAAGTGCTTCATCCAGTACATAATTTATTACCCTGGGCATTCGTTAATGTGCTTGGAAACTGGTTTTGGTCTAAGCGAACCTATAATACCTAAAAAATAACCTTTACACACCTACTAATGTTTAAGATATCGGGTGATTAATGTTTAGAGTAAAATTGATTAGAGATGCTATTAATTTTATTATTGATTTCACTGTTTCGAACATGGAACTTGAAATTATGCCCCTTGAACAGTGAGACGTTGCATGTTGTACGGCACTCGTTTGTAATAGATTGCGGTTACATACTATTCCATTTAGTATTGCTATTTGTAAGAATACTGAAAAAATTATCCTTCGATCATTCTAAAGTATGATCTATCAAAATGAACCGGAATTTATTATATTGAGTTATAAAGAGAATCATTGTCGCTGAAATTTTGACGATTCTTGCAACGATGCTGAAATTTTTGTTTTCGTGAAGTGAGGAGATGAAGCTGCAACGTGTGTTTATTAAAACCAATAGAACTGAAACACCATTAAGTTAGCAAACATCAACCCAAAGGCAAACGAGTATTTCTGCGCTTAAAAGTTCATAAGTTCAGAATATGGACTTTATTTGATTTTGGATGAAACTTTTTTGAACTGTTGAATGCAAAGCTTAGAAGCAGCGATGCAAATTCATGCAGAACGACCAGGATCGTCATTTTTTGCAGGAAATATTCTGCTTTTACTAATCACTCCAAAGTCCAACATCTATATTAGAGATATTTACATTATAAATGTAATATTGCACTATGCCAGCCAACATATGTAGAAATTAGTTACTTATTGCAAGACTTATCATTTAAACTTAAAAGAAATATTATTTAATTAAATTTAATTCGGTGTGAAACCGTATGTCTTGTCTTATAGAAAAGACATAAATATAGGTTTCATTCTGAAGATACTTAGTGGGTCTATTAGTGCAGAAGAAACATTAGTTAACAAATATGAGGAGGCTCTAGTCTAAACGATCAATCATTTTGATCAAAAGCACAAATCAATTGCTTGACTCATTGACCGCGTAGAAACTTGTTGATAAATGATAATTGTGATTGATAGAAAGATTGATTGATGGAATTGATTGATAGATATAAGACGAAGATGAATATTTCCGTAATCGAAATCATTGCTCATTACCAAAATCAACACAGAAGCTCAACAAACAACCTCAAGCGCATGAATAACAAGTGTGCACTGATGCCATTTGCGTTGATGAGGAGAGGTTCAGATCAAAAGATTGGAGGCCTGATTGAGATGGATTAAAGAGCGCGTCAATCGTTTCATTTAGTGGGTTGATAGTTTGAGGCCTCCATAATTCCTAGAATATATGGTTTTTGGATGCAGTTCGAAGGCGGTGTTGGTATATGATTGGTTGATACTTCCTTATGGCACACAGGACACGGGAAGCGTTTTGGCAGGCCTTCGTGGTAGAGGTAGGCATGTCGTTGGAAAGAGTAAGACGTTTTGAAAGTTTTATTTATGTGGATCCTTTCACATTCGACACATTTGTACACGCCGTTTTCTAATCTCCCGTAGCGCATTAGGTCCAGGCCTCGGACCTTGATACCCATTTGTACGCCAGCTTCCTCAAGTCCATTACAGTCCATTCCAAGCAGTTCTGTACCGGGCAAAGACATAATTCCCATTGAAATTGAAGATGATAGGTTAGTATTTAGGCAAGTAGGTAAATTCGACATTTCTTCGTTCATTGTTGACGAAGTAGAATCGCCAATTTTAGTCGCCGTGTTTGATGAGGTAGATGAGAAGTTTGGCTTCTTGCCTAATTTCATTGATACTGTTGATGAATTTGAGTATGCGTTGGTTGTTTTAACATTGCCCGCATATGTTAAAGAGCTGGAAGAGGCGTAAACATCATTTGATGATCGATGCCTGCTCGCTGATGGGTTGGACAAAGCCATTGAATTTTCCAAGAACAGACTTGGGTCCTTCAGCTCTGGAAAATCCAGTTGCAGATCCAAATTGTTAAGAGAGAGCGGTGGAATAAGGGAGACTTCTGGGCTGAAAAGGGGAATTGACCAGCCTGCGGATAAATGTACAAGTTATTAGAGAATAAAACGATCCCGTTGGAATTATAAACAACTGAAAATTTGCAAATGTTAAGGTCTTGTTGACGATTTGGCAAAATTTTCACAATTGATGGTCATCGCTGTAAATTTCGCTTACCCATTTTAACGAAAACCAATTGTAGAGAAATTCACGTCTAATTCGGTTCAAAAACCATGCAATATTATTGTTATTGATTTTGGAACAAGATCGTGAGACGGTCAATATGAGATTCATTTTCTGCATTTTAAATATATAAACTTGGTTGATTCAAGATTGAGCGCAAATTGAGGCTCGTGCACTGAAATTGAAGAATTAGAGAATAGAAAATGTATATTTTCAAAAATATTTTAAGTTTGATAAATTTTCGACAATATGCAGATAATCGTGTCCCATTTATCTTTTAGTTTCGCCCAAGTTTAAATTGGGAAATTGAAATACTGTACACGCATTCTCTACCAGACTTTCGAGGTTATTGAAGTTTGTGTTACGGTAGCATTGTTTGTACAAATTTTTAATGACCTAACGGTTTTAATAATCTAATACTATTGAGCCTCAAAGCGATGAACATTTTGGAATCGCGTACTGTATCGTTTTTACTCAAATTGACGGACGCATGGAACCAAAAATAGAAACTCAGCTTACATGTTCGGAATATATAGGAATGACATTTCAATAATCGGCAAATAGCAGATCTAACCAAAGAAGGAGTACTTTAATATTAGTTCCATTTATCGAAGACCATTAAATTTTGCTTGGTACTATGCATAAAAAGAATACCGACTACAGGTCATCGAAAATCGGCTAACGCAGTAAACTTAACTGATACCAAAATTTTGCAATTGTTTGATCTGAGGGCGAATAGGCTAATCTAATAGTCAGTCGGAAAGCATACGGCAGCGATGATAACTCTTTAATTTTAATATTATTATTATTCAAACCTAGAGCACGGTGGACATAAATTGAAATTGTATTAACGTCGCCAATTACAAAATTACATAAGAGTCAAGTGAGAGTATAAGGGTAAATCGAACTTAGAACAAACTCGAAACCTGTACACAATAAACTGATAATACGTTGAAGGGTATATTGGGAGTATCTATGATACTCACAAAATACATAATCAACTTGAATCTAGACACAATAGTGACAAAATTGTTTTCAGTTTTTTAACTTGAACTCATTATAAATGGAGGTTCAACTGAGATTGGGACCCAAGTTTTTTAATTAAATTTTTGAGGCATCGCGAACAAACTTGCGAGCTTGACTCGGAAGGTAGTCGATGGATGGCCGTAATCGAGGGCGTTCGCCTTGTCAATGCGCAGGAAGAATTATTTATATATATTTTTAATTATCCGCAAGAGTCTGGTATTTAAAATATTAATTTGTTTTATTAACTTGTAAAAAATAAGAATTATCCTGAATTGCACTCACAAACCTGAAAATTGACTTTGAAAATCCGTAAATTTTGGAATATATAAGAATAATTATTTGTTGAATGATGTATTAAAATGAACTGATACTAGACTTATATTTTTTTAAAAAGTTTGTGTACAAAATTTTCAGTTAACATGTGAATTTTCACATTCAAACCAAATTTTAGTCGCCTGAATTCCAAAAATACACGAATTCGTTGTACGAGTTGATTTCATATCAACTTTGTTGAGCCTTCCAATGATGAAAATTTGGTGATAAAATTCGAAAAATTAGCTATAAACTCAAGCCAACTCTCATACAGCCACCTGAAAATATCGTTCAAGAGGAATTGTACTTATTCAGTAGGAGAAGAAAATTCAGTATCACAATCCGTTTTATTACCTCAAAAAGTCACACTACAAAAGTAAAAAGGTGCCTACAGAACATCTATCCATTTTCGTTAGCTCCTGGGCCGAGGTGCCCAGAATCGCTGTTCTCGTTCTCTCCCGCTACCCGCCACTAAGGTAATATTTGGTCAGAGTCTATAAAATACCAGTAGAAAGAGGCGATGAAATTCGCATGAAAACAAAAACTTTTTGAATATGTTTTCGAACCTGAAGAGTTTGAAGCCGAAATTTTCAAGGCAATCCCAATTTTTGATGTATATGAATTCTAATTAAAGCAATACGAATCCATTGTTTCCAATTTCTCAATTATTTTCCAAGGCCACATAAAATTTCACTCAGTTGTTTTAAATTTTAGGCCTTTATTGAATTTTAGGCCTTTATTTCTACGGAGAGAGGTTACAAAAGAATTTGCGACTCTAGTCTAGAATTGATCACTTTCCGAGCTCGCATGCAGATCGAGTCGAGTATTGTTATGATGACAAGACAGTTTCAGAATTGAGTATTGAACACGTTCATCCCAAACATGCGCTGATAATACGCAAACAAATGAAACAAAAAATATTGTTTAAATAACGTGGCACACTGCAAATAAATATTAATAATGTAAGTAAAATGTTGATATTCCAACAAATCCAATAAACTTTCAATGACTTAAAACAGGCTGTTTCAATAAATAATAAAGCAATAAAACATTGAGTGCGTTTCATAAAAAGTGAGCATCGTACATCATTTCCGTTGTTCATTCACGAATTCAACTCTCGTTTGAGGATTGAGGAATATTAATTTAGTTACTATTACATGCATATTAAATATTTCAGGAGCAATATTTAGGCAGTGCGTATTTTCATATTGTTAAGGGGCAAGAAACTTAGGGAAATCAAATTTATTACTATAACGAATGCATGCACCTGCGATAATATAGAATAAAGTTAAATACAAATCAAAAGACCGAATTTTCTTCTCGCAATTTTCCGTGCAATTTGAAATGTCATCCGAGGGAAGAACAAATTTTTGTTCTGGTAGTAAATCAATTAATATCGTTAGCAGCCGTTAGAAACATAATCATTGATTAATTAATTGATCATTAACGAATAAATCGAGGCAATCTCCAGTAAAAATTTTTTTATATAGAATATCATGTTTTGATTGTTTTGTATAAAGAAGATACCAGTGCTTCTTCACATCATAAATACTGACATGAGCGAACAGAAATATGATAAACGCAAAGTTATGAAAATATGCAATAAATAAAGAGATTTAGAACAATATATTAAACTCTCTATACACGTCAACATAAAATATACTTTTCTTGAGAAAATGTAGAAGAAACGAACAATTATACACAAACGGTGACTAAACTATTTACAAGCCAACTACGAGAACTGAAAGGCAAGATCTAAATACCCACGAAGTTGTCGAAGAAAAACTAGATGACTACGGCTGTTGCATATTGTAAATAAGGAATAAATCTGTCTGTAAAATAAAATAAAAAAAACTAACGAAACAAAAAGATCTCTCGTCTAAAACTACCATTGTGAACCAACTACCTACAGCCTATTCTTTGAGTGGGGCCAAAATCTTATATATAACGTATCTATTTTAGTAACAAAACCATTGGTCAAACATCACACTCACGCGAAAAACGGCGACTCGAGAGGCGGTAATTTGTTGATCATTATTCGAAGAACACTTTACGGTTGACTCGTTCATTCTTTGTGTCATGAGGAAAAATTTTCGGGGAAAGGATAATTTGCAGCTTAACTCGCAAAAATTAACAGCTCAAAATTCGAAAAGTTTTCTCGTATTATAAGAAACGAAAGAACACTTAATGTGGGGTGTTGATTATTCCCATGGATTTTTCGGAATTTATTCGGTAATACTTAATAAATTGTATGGGAAGTAAACGATTCTACCCTTTTGCTCAACCGCGTTACTTGCTTGATATTAAATTTGGCGAAGAAAGCTTATGTTTGCTGTGCTATTAATGCAGACTTAAAATACATTCGTGAGAAAAGAAAGGGGATGAAATACTAATGCATCGGCAACTAAATTTGATACTAGGCCAATTTTTGGTTAGTGAACACAACACTCATCACACTTTATTCTTACATCGATTGAACGAAGTATTGCTGAAGAACTACAATAATCTTCAGACCATTCTCATTTTCGTAGGTAAATCCCGGGTCTACCTTAACATCTTGTCCAAGTTGTGGCAGGATGGTAATCATTCTGCTCTTTTTCAGTCAACACATTCATTACATCCGCAAATTTCATTGAGGAATTAGATAACACATCGTTTCATAGAGATCAATAAGGAATAAAGTATACTCCGTATATGCAACGAGCTAATTTGTGAAGAGCGGCTCTTCTGAACATTGAATATCATTCAGATTGGTGAGCGTCGGCAGTAACGTTCACAGCAAAAGTTTGTCATGGCTCTTACTTCATTTCCTAATAACTTTGTAAATGGATACCTCGTTGAAATGTATCCATGGTCATCCTTTTCAAAAACAAACGCTAGGATTGTTTTGTTAATGTAAAATATATTGAAATTTGTGTTTAGCCGGATAAAAATTTCCAGCAGTACAGGATCTGCGTACGAGCAAGACGAAACGAGCGATTTACTGCCCTATCATCGGAGGATGAACTTTCTCCAATTTTATTGCATTAATTTCACAAGATAAAGAAGGCGATACAGAAGAAACGTCTCTATAAATTGCGTGGCCCTCTCGACCAGGCCTATGTACAGATCTCATATGCGACATCATGTTATCTTTTCGTTTGAACTCCTTGCCACAAACAGTGCATTTGTGATTTCTCCTGTCCGTGTGGACTGTGATATAGTGCCGATGGAAGTTCGAAGGATGAGTGAAAGTTTGGAAGCACTTTGAGCATTTAAATCCATTGTCCTGTATGCAGTAACTCATGATTGGAACTGAGACGGACTTGCTGTTGGTATTAGCGTGGGAGTTGGGAATACCGGCGCTTCCATTAGCACTGCTGCTGCCGTAACTGGACTTCGCGCCCCCATGAACGCTGGACGCCAAAGATCCCGGTGAAGGCAAAGACGTAGACTGGGATGGCTTCTGTGGAGAAGCATGGGGTGAATGTGGGGACGTGTCCATGTAATCCCTTTCGAGGGCATCCCTTTCCCCTGAGTATACCCCTTGGAAGGGTCCGAACTTCAGAGGTGACCGCAGACTTGCCAGCAGGATGCTGCCATGCAGGTTGTTGTCCCCTTTAAGAGCATCGTAAGGATTCTTGCGCATGGCAGCTTCCAGTAAGTTTTTGGTGTAGTACAGCTGATCTATGTCAGTTACAGGTGAAGGATGCTTTGGTATGGGGGCCACTAGGGCCAGAGGAGATGGATGACTCGTTATCCCCGACAAACTGCTTGAGTCGTCCTGGTCATATTCGGGCATCGGCGGTGGATGCCAGGAGGTTTCAGGATGATGGGCTGTCACTGCAAATTAATTTGAAATTAGTTATGACGCAAAATTAATTTGGTAGTTTCAATTATTTCATGTTGCTCGTCAATTTGTATGCATTAGTTCTAATTATCAATTGTATTCACAAATTCTTAGACACTAAGGAAATATTTCATTGCTAATGTACGAATAATATCGTTTTACAATGAGCAGAAATGGATATTGGAAATCATGCGAAGCAGAAATTAGGTTTGAAATAAAGCATTTTACACGACATGAGTATCCAAACAATATTCGTGAGGCATTCAGCATAAAGAGAACATATAAGCATCAAATAATAAAACTATGTGAAGAAAAGAGATTGAGCCAGAAGGAAAAGAAAATAACTAAATAAAAATGTATTAAATAACAAGAAAGTTGTGAAGAAGATAGATTGAATCAAAAGGAAAATAAAATAACGATATAAAAATGTATAAAATAACTGGAAAATTATGTGAAGAAATCGATTGAACTATAGGAAAATAAAATCGAGAAGTAAAGAGCATATTAAGGGTGTGCAAAAATGTTAAACCACTAACAACACACGAATGCAAATCTTCAAATAAATTCTAAACATAACTTCACCTAATACATGCAAGAAATAAGATATAGAAGTTTACAATAAACTAACCGAAGGAACCAAGATATGAATTTATTATTATTAAGTATAAATGGCTCCTAAGTATGCGAAAACACAAACAAAAATTAAATTATACAATTAAGATAACGGCCCAACAGCCGAATAAATTAAAGTAATAACTCACATAAATAAACGAGTACGCGGCAAGAAAATACGGTACACACCAATAAGCCATGACAAATAACATTTAGTGAATGGAACAAAATATTAAACACATCGAATTAGCTGCTAACGATCCTCACCTTTTGTCATCGGTTAGTTTAGCATGTTAGTCGAAGCATGGAATTTAAGCTATAAAACAGTTGATAATTCGGTCAATTTAATTGTTTCAATCTCACTCATTTTTTTCCATTGTTTGAATTGCCTTAAAAATAAGTGAACTTTTGTTCCGCATCCAAAAACGCAAACGTCACATATCGCTTAAATTACTTAGAAAATTACACTTCGCGTTCATAGCCGCGAAGAGAGAATTCCGTAAAAATTTTTCGGGCCCAATGATATTATCCCCTATTGGAAGCATCACGTCATCAATTTCTTGCATAATATTTTGATTTGTGGTTTCAAAATGGACAAAGAACTTTATTTAGCTGATACCGGAAATCAAAATTGTTTGAAACCACTGCACCGTTTTTTCACGATTTGAAAAAAAAATATTTGGTAATTGAATAATACCATCTGATCCGAACCACAGTAAAAAAATAATTGAAAGTCAAATCTTAAGCAGAATATTTCAATGTTTTTATAGTTTTTTAGGGGCTTTGAGCACGTGACCTGACTAGTCATATCTTCACCAAGTTCCGGCATTGTATGGCGCGCTTGGCTCATGGAAATACCGATGAAAACTATGCAAAAACATTGAAAAACTTTCTGCTCCATGTTGTATATTCGGATATTTCGGATATTTGTTACTCGAAACTAATTATCTCTCAAAAATTTGTTCTATCATTTTAATATAAATGAATATATAAATAAAAATCAAACTGATCTCCCAAAGTAACACTGAAATGCATCATTTTATGACGTCACTGTAGCGCTAAAAATTTGAATGACGCGCTAAAAATTTGAATGACGACGTGAGGTCAACATCTTCTTAAATTTATCTGTTAGAAGTTCTTTATTAGCGAAACCTAATAGGGACAGATTTTCCTAGACGCGTAGATAAGAAAGATGTCGCCGGTGACGCATGTACGAAGCGCAAATTCTCGTAAGCCATAACGCATATCAACAATTAAATTTGCAGATACATTGGCTCTTTTTTTTACTAAACTACTAGTATTTTACCACAACGCGGGTCTCTTTACAAGTAAAGTTACCCAAATATGACTTAAATGTAGCATTTTAAAATAAATTAAAATATGGTATTGAGAGTACCTTATTTTGTCACTTTCATTCCGCTATAAAGCCTTCAAAAATGAATTATTACTTCCTACAAAATGAGTTATCAAATAATATATATACCTGCGAGAACGTGCATACTTAAAGGTTCTTATGTCAACTTATGGTTAAATTCTTCGATGTATTTTCGGCATGCGGTTATTTCTAGCTAATAATTAGCCGAATATTATTATTTGTTAGCTAACATTGTTATGATGAAATACAGCCATGAATTTTAATGTTATTTTCAACCTTCAACACCATAAAAAACAGTCACAGAATATAAGCACCGTAAGCAAAAAACCATGGTTAAGATCCCACCAGAAAACACCAGAGCCAATGAAAAATATACATTCCTTTGTGGAAATTGTAAAACCAAATCTAGACCAACCGCAAGCGTTTTGTTCAGTTATAAACTATTTTTACCCCCAAAAAATTCACCTATTTCATTCAAATGACTCGATATTTGTTTGGAAAATATATTCTGATAAATTTATAATTCTCTCCGAGAGAATCACAATTTTATACGGAAATATTGAGGTTCAAAACATAAGTTCTTCACCTCCATTGTTCAAACTATACTATTTATCTTATCCAGGGAGAAAAAATCTAGAAACTTCAATTGAACACACTTGTGATTGGTTCTTAGATTTCACCTTAAATTTATTTACTTAATTTCCATGACGCAATAATATTTAGTTTCCCCTACCTGAACCAGGAGATTGTCTTATACTTTCCGAGTCTTCAGTCGATGATTTGCTCAAATCTGTTGAAGGAAAATGCCCGTGAGTTTTTTAGCGCAAATGCTTGCACTGATTTTGTATATATAAATTCTTTCATCCATCAAAATTGCTTTCATGCATCATTCATTCATTGATCATTCATTCATATTTTTGGCAGATTGCAGCCAGCGCAACAATGCTATAGCCCAAAAGTGGTATATGACCAATATTATTTTGGCTATAATGTTAACTTCAGTTAATTCAAATTCATTTCGAACCAGATATGATTTTTGTTGACAATAAAGCTGGAAATATTATGTATTTCTTCATTTCTTTATTCAAGCGGAGGAAATTTTCGAGGACACGAGTTTGCACTCGCCTCATAGTTCTTGGTGCTTTATTACTCGTCAAAGTGCGAAATCATCCTTAAATATATCAAAATTTTCACAAATTTCAAATGATAAATCGGACATGGTTTCTCAAATTTGAAGTTAACAAGTATCGACCTTATTCAAACCTGACACTTCTTAAATATTAGGAATGATTTGTCATGAACAGTTGAAAAACATTGAAGAAATATTCCTTGATCAGAAAGTTGATATGTTATAGAATATATATTATATGTATATTCGAGAATAATATATTATATACATAGATATTGATTTTTTCCAATAATTACCACCCCGTCCCTCAATTACATAAAATCGTCCCGCTATTGACTGACTTATAGAATATATTATATGTTGTAGAAATATTTTCGCATGAATAGAAAGTCGTGAAGCATCAATTTCTTAGAGAGATTTTCTCTCATGTCTTTCGATGGAACATAACCGATATTACTTTTCCATAGTTCATGCCATCACCGAAATGCTTTAAATAAATTTTTAGCCTTCGCATTTTTCGAAATATTAAATATAAATTTTAGTGCCGTTATGAGATTATTTAAAAATTTAAACTCAATGCAAGTAAACAAATTATTCACATTAACTGTGTTAAATTATGCCAAATAAATATATAATTCCTTCTGCAAAATTAAAATCATCATTCTGCTAGAATTCATAAACAAGATAGAAGGCCTCAGACAATTTAAAACTAACAGATATTTGTGATGATAGTAAATATGCTACTATATTTGTTCGGATATTTTCGTTCCTATTGATACTAATTTATAATAATTTATACATCATCGTGTACGTCAAATAGGTAACTCATTTTAACGAAACTTTGTTTAAAGTTCGTTTTATACGTAAAGCAGCGAAGCAATTCACTTATCCCTTTCTTAGAAATATTTCAGTAAAAGTTAACTCAAATTGGGCGTTTTGGTAAAAATATTTTGAAAAATGCAGGTAATAAGAGAATTTCGCCGAATTTCCCGGTAATGAATAGTGAAATTAAATCAGTGATATCAATGAATTTCATTCGTTGATTTAACCTATTGTTATTTATAATAATATTTATGGGTGGAAACTACCCTTTTATACGCTAAACTGAAAACGATTAGCTACTAATTGTTATGCACGATTAAAACTTTTCGGAACGCGGAAGTGAAATGCTGAATATAAGGTCAGTTATTTGTTAAAAATAAATCCATAAGATGAACAAGCGATTGAAAGTGAACAATTGCATCTTCAGGAATATATGTTAATGAAATTGAAAATCATAATATAAGTTAAAATGAGGAGGCAGATATAAATTAACTGGATAAATTCGAAACCAGGAAGCCTATTATGTAGTCTGATATATTCGAATATAGGAAACGAAAAATTTCGAATACGAAACATCTGGATAATTTTAGATAATGATCATTTAGGAGGCTGGAAAAAGAATTGGGATGCTCTTCTTATCTATAGCATAAATGTTCAAAACGAATAAAATTCAATCTCTCTTTCTTGGTTATCAGAGTCAACCGAGGTAAACATAAAATACTGACACCTATTGGAAAAAATCGACACGTAGAGGACGTGAAATATCAATGGAAGTCCAGATTTGGAATGAAGGAGGCCATCTCTGTCGGAAACATGGAAGGGGGATGATATCTTGAGATTATTTAGACCTCGAGGTATGAAGGTCGCCCCATCAATGCTGTTTCGAGAGAAGTTTAAAATGAAATTAGTTATTTAAAAATATAAATTTTACTTGCTCGGAGATAATGCAATTTAGATGTAATGAATTAAGGTGGTTAAATTATTTGATATAATATTAGTAGAGAAAAGTAGAGCATGATACTGCTTGGAATCTTTTTTCTAACTCGTTTCGTTTTTCTTTCTTTTTTTTCTTTCTTTTCTCTTTCTTCTTTTTATCATTTGGTTCCCCGCAGGAATAAGAGCCGCCAATAAACTGATTATTGATATCTATTCAGAAAGATCTAGAAGTTTAATAATTATTTGGTTCGGCATGAACCGAAATACGGGACGAGAGTGGAAATATTAATTGACATGAAAATCTTCAACGATTTTTTAATGTCTTCGATAGATTCTATAAAGTTTAATAAGAAATGTGTAATTAGCAAGAAAATATTCGGGAAAAAATAACATCAACGGAAAATATAAGAGATAACGATGCTTGTTTAACTTTAATTTAATTTTTCGTGCCGTAAACTGTTACACATACCATGTTCATAGACGAAACTTTTAATCTGAGAGCAGAAATCACGACAGAAACATTGTTTTGCGGGAATTTATCGCACTCAAACTTAATAACAAAAAATAATTACCTGAAATAAGCAAGCATTCTAATGGATATTTGCGAAATTTTTCAGTAGAATCGCTAAATCAATCCTTCACGTTTCATCCTTAGTTAATTTACACTTACTACGATAATCGTGATTATCACTTGACGTTGTCTTAAACCAAGATACACAATACTTTCCTCTTTATGAAAATGAATAAAAAGAAATAGTAATTCAAAAGATTTGGTTAAACGTTCGTTCGCATTTTCGATCGTAACTTTTTATTAATGATTTTAGGCAATTGATTTTCACTTCATGATATAGATAAAAGTATTTTATCTATATCATATTTTTAGAACTAATAAACTTAATTTATATTTTTTTAGAACTGATAAACTTAATTCATAAGTTGAATTCGTTTCATTGGTGCTGTATGAGGATTTATTTATATTTCTGATGGACGAGTTCACATTCGAGAAGTAAGGCTTAGTAGCTGAATTATCTAATGACTTTCCTCATAATTCAACAGTAACGATGAAGAAAATACTGAACGCTGCCATGCATGGAGTGAGTGCCCTACGGTGAATAAAGACCACAGTATTCAACAGATTATGTAGTCAATGACAGAATGCTTAATTAAATGCTTAGCTTGAAAGCTAGTATTGATACAGGAACGTGGGCATTGCGTGCGGGCATTATGCCTGGTTGACACGTTAGCGTGCCCGACACAGACAGAATCTTATGCCTTGGTTCGATATGAGGTAGTTTGGCTCTTCGTATAGATTTTTGCCGTAAACGTTAGTTCACGCATAAATCTTCGTGCTAGGCTCACTTTTGTTCATTCTTAATGCTAACGCCTGAACGATGCGATGAGGAATACATACTTTGCGCTGCGATTGATATATGCGGTGAAGGTAAAAAAAATATTAAGGCTTAATTATTGTAGCGAATTATTCGTACATGAACTATAATAGCCTTATGGCTAATGAATATGCAGCTCCTATCATTTGAATAACTTCGCTTTGTTCAGATATAATTAGGCGGAATCATCGAGAAAATTTTACCGCGTCGCTCATTAATTCAGGGGAAGCGCCGGGAAGCGCCATAAAGTTGTTATATTGGCGCAAAAATTAAAAAATCGGCACTCTATGATGGGAGTCGATACAGCTTCCAGGGAGTTATGGGAGTTCACAAATTTCTTGCCACAGAATACTCACTCGAAAATTTTAAAGAAGGAAGTCATGGTGGAATTTGCAATTGATGTTACAAATAAGTAACAAGGTTGTTGTTTTGTCGCTATGAGGTTCGCATATCGGAAGCTAACGATGAGGTTGCGTTTTCGCTATTCGTCGCTATCGACGTCTGGTGTGCCGCACTCGCTTGCATACAACGGAATGTATACTTGTATGTATGTATACATGTATACCCGCTTGCATACAACGGAAGAAGCGTGCTGGGTATCGACCAGCCTTGCGTGCCCCTCTGTCGTAGAACATGCAAGTCCGGGGTATTTATTTGTGCTGAGTGAGAGAACCGAGACGAATGTCATGTATATATAAGCATTTGCCTATCGCAGGTACAAGATCCATGGTCTTTAAAGTGGGAATCGATGCTTTCAGTGTTCTAATAAAGGAAATATTTTTCAGAAAATTAAGTGTAAAAAGTATGTATAATAAATTCACGCAAGTAAAAATTGCAAGACCATGCAAGTCCGGGGCATTTATTTTTGTGCTGAGTGAGAGAACCGCCCCGAATGTGATGTATATATAAGCATTTGCCTATCGCAGGTACAAAATCCATGGTCTTTAAATTAGGAATCGATGCGTTCAGCGTAGTCACTGGTCTACACACAGAGGATTACCTTGTGTACACAATGCAAAAAATTGTTGCACAAAATATGTTGTCATTTGGGTACACAGTGCAGTCTGTTACATCAATGAAACTACAGTTGATCCGGAAATAATAAAATCGAATAATTCATTAAGCAACGAACGCTCCTTTTCAATTACTAAGCCCACTATTATTCACGCATGTGGCTATTAGAGCAATTCGCTCCATAATTTGTATGTGGCAATCGAAGCAATTCCCTCCATAATTTTGTCGCATGATCCAGTATAAGATAGATGGAATCTTCACTATGTCCTCAAATTTAGCCCCATGATTGTATCGCCCTCCAAAACCTCATTAATTCGTATGGCAATAGTCTCGTGAAATTGACACGGCCACGAGTAGAGGATTATTTTCAACGAGACATTATACATGGGAAATATGGGAATGCGAACATCGATGAATTGATTGCTTTTTACTAATAAAAATTTTGCCTCGCTTGATCAATGAAGAAGTTAAAAATTCATAAAATAATTCTTGAGATGATACTGCGCTGACAAGAACGACTGTTCATTGATATCATTGAAAAACGAGTTAAATTCGAATAATTTTTCTTCAATATTATTCAACAATACTGCATTTAAAACGCGACGCATTAATCAGTTGTAATGGGCTAACTTACAGATGAACAGAACACGGAGCTCTAAGGCGGAATGATTGCCTTCGATCGAGCGCCAGAGTTCAGGTCGATTATCGTCAAACTTTGAACAAAAGCGCGCCGACAGATCGCTCTGATCACGCGTGACTTCCAACTTGCGAAGGAGTTCATTTCAAACTTGTTTCGTCGGTTTCAATGTTTTTCGTGCGTCACGTAAAACAATTCTCATGCAGAATTGCAAGGTTTCTATCGTTTTACCTTGCAATTAACCGTATATTATTTATTTTGAGGTTTGTATCGAAGACGGTTTGAATAACTTGTGCCGAGTTCCAACAGAAATACAAAGATCATCGATTGCAGTCGATTGGTTGTTCGATTTGAAAGTATTTGCCCCAGAATTGGCCGAACTCTTTAGCGATTCTTTTCAGTTTAACCGAAGACTGCGACAAATTCCTGCATGGCAGAGCGAGGCAGTGTTCACCATTCAGTACCCTCCATGTTCCAGATTGAGAATGATGCCCATGTAGTTAATAAATATACTGTTAAGAATTAATTAATGTTAGCATTGAAAGAACATAGTTTCCACAGCTAACGATATGAAATAAAAAGTTCAGTAAAGGTTTTTCGTGTATGCGGAATTAAATTGAAAATGTAAAATAATCATTAACCACATTCATTTAGTGTAACTTATGATCTAGTCCGGGGTAAAAAACGAGAATGTTTTTTAATCAAACCTCCAAAAGTTTCGACTGCTATTAAATGACTTGTAAACGACTGGTCTGCTGGATATAATAGCGCAATGTGATTTCTGGTCAATTAATTAACACAATTAAACGCAGCCGAAACTTTCAAAAGACCTGCATTGCAAGAAAATAACTGGCTGAATTTTGTTTTGCTCTTCTGGGTTGTACTTGAAACCCCGTATAATTCTGGGTATCAATCAGTGTATATATTCCGAGCAAAAAACAACTCATGTTATGAATAACTGAACTTACTCACGCAAATTAATATTATCATTCGTTCAAATATGCTTTATTTTATTGAAATATGATTTCACACCCATCCTTCCAGTCATTGAAAAGGTTAGGCACCAATAACAAAGAATAACAAAGAACATCGGATCGCATTTTATGGATGTTTGTAGATAATGCGATCAAAATACATACTTCATTAACTCTTATTAAACCAATTTTGAAGCAAATTCTTCGGCAACCAGCTGTGTTAATGGGCGAGATTAATAATACTCTTCTGAAGACCTGATGAATCGATTGCTGTGGAAATATTTCCGAGACACTAGTTCTAAAAACTTCAACCAAACTTCCGCATTTCTCGCGAACAACACATTTGCGTACTTTGATAGCCACATTTTCGTGCTTAACTTTGGCGTGATACGAAGAGCGGAGAAAAATTTCAAAGAGAACGCGCGCGGTGTTCGATCTGTCTCTTATACACATCTAGATGTGTATAAGAGACAGGTACAGATCTCATATGCGACATCATGTTATCTTTCCGCTTGAACTCCTTGCCACAAACAGTGCATTTGTGATTTCTCCTGTCCGTGTGGACTGTGATATAGTGCCGATGGAAGTTCGATGGATGAGTGAAAGTTTGGAAGCACTTTGAGCATTTAAATCCATTGTCCTGTATNACACCGAGGCACAAATTCACCAGAATATTTAGCGCCGCACGGACCGCCATTCTGGCCACCGCCTGCGACGACGCGGGACTGCGGTGTGAACCCGTGAGTAGCGAGCCACTGTGGCACCGAGTGGCAAGTGCCAGTGCGTGATGTGGGGCATGGAGTGGCGAAAGGCATGGAGTGGCAAATGCTGGTTCGTGGTGTGGAGAATGGAGTGGCAAATGTCAGCGCGTGTTGTGGAGGATATAGTGGCAAATGCTAGTGCATGTAAAAGGCCTGGTGTGGCAAGTGCAAGCGCACGGTGTGGGATATGAAGTGGCGAAAGGCATGGAGTGGCAAATGCCAGTACATGTGTAGGGCATACAGTGGCAAGTGTCAGCGCGTGGTGTGGGATTTGGAGTGGCAAGTGTTAGCGCATGTGTAGGGCATGGAGTGGTGAAGGGTATTCATGACAAAGGGCATTCAGCGGAGAGGTACAAGTATCAACGATACCTATACATTATTGAATGAGTTATGCATGAGTTATTGTACGATTTATTATCAACGTATTATTAATTATTATTAGTATCAACGATACTTGTGGCACCTTATTAGGCAGTTTGTTCTGTAAACATACTGTAATAAACCCAATTACTACTGCAATCCCTGCATTGTTTCTTTCTTCATGCCACACACACTCTTACTACAGAAATCCGTCCTCCACCCTCATCCACCAGTTCGCCTCCTACACATTCACCTACCATTCCCCTCCACCACCTCAACCCCCAGTCCCCATCCTTCACCTTCACCCACAGTCTATCAAGCTAACCTTCACCCACTATCACTTCCTCCACCATTTCTTCTTCCACCATCCCTTCCTCCGCCATCCCTTCCTCCACCATCCCTTCCTCCACCATCCCTTCATTCACTTTCACCCCTCTGCCCTCTCCCCCGGCTCGCGGGAAGGCCGTTCTCGGTGGATCGTTCGCGGGTCCGCAGCAGAAGAGGCGGGCGGTCCGCGCAATTTCTGCCCCCAATAAAACACGGCGATAAAAAGAAAACGTGCGCCCAAGCCAGCCAGCCTAGGTCTTTGAAAAAACAACGCAGTATAAATAGGGAGAAACAAAAAGAAACCCACCGAAAGTAAATTGATAAATAATATAAATAATAATGATACGGAAAAGAAAAATAAATTTAATACAATATTAAGTTTGAAAAAAACATCTATGGCAGTTGAAAACATCCAATCAGTAGGTCCCCGCGAATAAGAAACAAAAATGAATATACATGAAAATTTGAAAAAAAACGTGCAGTAATAAACTATCAACAATTATTTGTATTAATACAAACAGAAATGGGTGACTAATAAAATTTCAGTTAGGTGGAAGCTTGCAGAAGTTAGACGTAGGACGTTTTCAGAGAGATTGGACCAACTTCCTTGGTGAAAAGTAAATCAATAAAGAATATTACGCGCGTTGTGAGACGTCGAGTCAATAGTAAGAGTAATGGAGTGAGCAAGTGTAGAAAATTGATAGTCATTTGTAGTTGCAAACGAGGCAAGTGAAGAAAAAAAGTAATATGGAAGACCCGATTTTATTTCTTGCGGAGTGCACAGCATGCGCTCGTTCCTGACTCTTAAAATAAGTAATATGAGGGAAAGTTGTGCATTAAACAATTAGTATAAGATGGCAGTAAATGGAGAAATTGGTACAAGATGGCAGAAATTTCTTGTTTACATGTGTACAATTAATGACCAGAGAATGCATTTTATACTCTCTGAAAATTCTTTTTATATTTTCATTGGAAATAATAATGCATTCTCTGGTCATTAATTGTACACATATAAACAAGGAAAAGTGAAAAAATTAAAATAGAGGGATGTGAGGGATGAAGTGAAGGGGAAGAGAGAGTGAAGGCAAGGGAGAAAAAGAGATGAAGGGAGAGAAAGAAGTTTGTGTTATTGGACAATGTGAGGAAGTGAGGTAAAGTAGCAGGTTGAGGGGAATAAGTGAAGGAAGTAAATGGGAAAATTCGAGGAAGAGAGGGAAGGGAGTGACGGAAGGAAGTTGAGAGGGAAGGAAGGGAGGTGCACTGGTTGTGCTGCAGTACCCTCTACAGAAATACAAAGATCATCGATTGCAGTCGATTGGTTGTTCGATTTGAAAGTATTTGCCCCAGAATTGACCGAACTCTTTAGCGATTCTTTTCAGTTTAACCGAAGACTGCGACAAATTCCTGCATGGCAGAGCGAGGCAGTGTTCACCATTCAGTACCCTCCATGTTCCAGATTGAGAATGATGCCCATGTAGTTAATAAATATACTGTTAAGAATTAATTAATGTTAGCATTGAAAGAACATAGTTTCCACAGCTAACGATATGAAATAAAAAGTTCAGTAAAGGTTTTTCGTGTATGCGGAATTAAATTGAAAATGTAAAATAATCATTAACCACATTCATTTAGTGTAACTTATGATCTAGTCCGGGGTAAAAAACGAGAATGTTTTTTAATCAAACCTCCAAAAGTTTCGACTGCTATTAAATGACTTGTAAACGACTGGTCTGCTGGATATAATAGCGCAATGTGATTTCTGGTCAATTAATTAACACAATTAAACGCAGCCGAAACTTTCAAAAGACCTGCATTGCAAGAAAATAACTGGCTGAATTTTGTTTTGCTCTTCTGGGTTGTACTTGAAACCCCGTATAATTCTGGGTATCAATCAGTGTATATATTCCGAGCAAAAAACAACTCATGTTATGAATAACTGAACTTACTCACGCAAATTAATATTATCATTCGTTCAAATATGCTTTATTTTATTGAAATATGATTTCACACCCATCCTTCCAGTCATTGAAAAGGTTAGGCACCAATAACAAAGAATAACAAAGAACATCGGATCGCATTTTATGGATGTTTGTAGATAATGCGATCAAAATACATACTTCATTAACTCTTATTAAACCAATTTTGAAGCAAATTCTTCGGCAACCAGCTGTGTTAATGGGCGAGATTAATAATACTCTTCTAAAGACCTGATGAATCGATGGCTATGGAAATATTTCCGAGACACTGGTCCTTGAAACTTCAACCAAACATCCGCATTTCTTGCAAACAACACATTTGCATACACTGTTAGAAAAAACGGTGAAAAACGGTCCCACTGGCATTCTAGTGGCCGGTCGCCCCGTGAAAATAAACTGTTTCGCCGTTTATATGAGATGTTTCACGGATTTCTAGTGTTAAATTGGAATAAAAACGGTGACACGATGTTTCTTTTCACGTGCCGACCGGCCACTGATACGCCGGTAATACCGTTAACGGTAATTTTTCTAACAGTGTACTTTGATAGGCACATTTTCGTGCTTAACTTTGGCGTGATACGGAGAGCGGAGAAAAATTTCAAAGAGAACGCGCGCGGTGTTCGATTCGCTACGCTTTTGAGACCTGCAGAAGTTCGTCTTCGTGTTGTTTTCTCGGTTATCGTGGGATCGATGGTTGACAGGCGGGAGTTTAACGACACGCGATAGTACCACACTACATCAACACTTGAAAAATGCCATAATCAACGATTCTGTTTCTAAAAGTGAAATAGATTTATTTGAAAATTTCAATCGCCGGAACTTTTTTGGCATGACATGATATAATTAACCGAGTGTTTACACGATAATCGATATGTTCTGCAAATGTTTGAGTTATAGAGTCATTGACGAAATAATCGAAGCGGAAACCAATAACGGACATAGGATTCGATTAAAGTATAATTTTGCCTCCGAATTTCGTAGCAATAGTTGCTTTCTGTAAATAAATGCACGCGGCACGATGGCTGAAAGGTATCAAGTGAAAAAGGTCATTTTAATTGAATCCAAACTTAAAAAATTTTTTTTAAAGTTTTTAGAGCTTAAATTTGTCAGATAGATTTACCAAAATTTATGGGACCCGTTGGAAAATTTCGTTCACGATAAACCTTTGCTAGCCTTTTTTCAAGGTACTAAAAGCTACATTCCGCACACCGCACCTTATGTATTGCATATAACTGTCGTTTTGATTACTTATTTATGTTTTACTCATTTCCTACAGAAGTAGTGAACATCTGCAGTTATTATCATCAGAGTTGTGATAGATTGCGATAAATAAGCTGAGCGAATAAGTTTTTTTTTGCCAAAAAGTGCGAACTTTAATCAGCCAAGTGCGCATGAGATATTTAAAAAATAATTATCTTTTGCTCTGTGGAATGCTGTTGGCTTTTATAGTAATAAATACAATACTCTAACGTTAATTGTGATGATAACGTAACAAGAATTTCTTTTTGATCGATAATTAATTGCCTTGATATGCGAAGCGAGCATATCCCTGGAATTTTAACAGCTTACAGCGCATAATACAGTACTAAGCTTATACAATTATCGCTATCTGATACGAGTGAAAAAGTTCTCACCTGATGAGATGGTGGACGCGAGCCGTCCGAATCCTTGTTGTCCATCGGGTCATCAGCCTCGACTTTGATTTCAGTTTCAACCCTGACGCTGCCAGGCACGCAGCCTGGAACGCTTTGTCCACCAACGCTTCCTGACCTGCTCTCTTCGTCATGGCTAACACCGATATCGGTTTCAGAATCTTCGCCGGATATCTTAGGCGGCCGACCTCTTCTTCTTTTAGCACCAGTGCCTGATGGACTCAATGGGGGTCTTTTCAGAGGGGGCGGATCACCAGGTAAAGGCGTTAGGGGGGCCATGGGCAATGTGCTGGGGGGTGCGATGGCTATTCCGCCGTTGCTGACGTTTGTACTATTACTGTTGTTGCTGGCGACGCTCGTATGCAAACCCTGTTGTATTAGGTACGGCGAGGGTATCGAGTCGCATCTCTTGTCGCCTACTTCAGTAAGGCCTTTAATTCTTAGGCATTCGGCGACACGGAGAAAAGTCTGCAGATTCTCCTGATCAACGCTCGCTTCGCCTCTGTACATGAAGTCCAATAGGTCCCGCATGTCTGTGTAGCGTACGTCCTTCAGTATCACGATGGGGTGCTTGTCTGGATGCGATGCCAGCACAGCCTATCAAGAATGGTATTCATTAACTATTTGGTCCATGCTGGAAAAATACATTATTCAAAACTGGTACAATCTCGGGACTGAATCCAAAATATGTTAAGAAATTGGGTAGAGTCGTAACTGTAAGGTAGAGATGTAAAGTAGCAACCCAGATGTAGAGATTGAAACAAAGTTTGATAATACCCGCGTGATGCGCGTAAGGAACAATTAAATATTTTTGTGACTAATAAGTATAAAGATTAAATAATTATTGTGTACTCAAATGATAGCAAAATTAAACAAGAAATAGTTGCAAGATGCTCAAGCCGGATCCCAATCTCAAAATACTGACTTCAATTCTCTTCGTAAATTGAGCTATATTATTGAAATAAAATTGTAGATTGAAGTAACTAAAATGAAATTCTCTTTGTGAGTGACGAGTTTTGACAGATTTCAGAAATGGAATTGATATTGAATACACGATAATTTAATTTTAATACTTGAAAAAATTATTGAGTAACATGCATACCTGAAAGTAAGGGCTGCATGCTGACAAAACCATCTTGTGGGCTTTGAGCGTGCGGCCTTCCACAGCTATAGTGACGTCGACGAACTGTTCGGTGTGAAGAAGTTGTTCGAAAACGGACACGAAGTTTGACTGGTGGTTGTTCCACCGCAGACAAAACTGCTGCGGTGACATCGCCATACGGATACCGCCTGAAGCCCTGCACGAAATAAATCTCGTTAGAAATTTGATTTTAATTTTGTTTTAGAGATTCGAAATTCATCAATGTGCGTTGGAAATTATAATCATTAGAGTGAAAAAATTGGCATCGTGCAGCCAACGAATGGTGCACGTAGAATTAAATTGTTAACGTGCCCGACGGCTACTCGCGTAATTCGTTAACTCTGCAAACTAAAAGCTTATAAGTAAGAAAACTGTGACAAATAATAAACGTCTTCCACTATAAATTTAGCACATATGACTAGTTGATCGAATGTTATAATAGAATATAAACTACAAACTCAGCTTTTACCGTTATAATTTTGCGAAAAATCATAAGAAATCGTACTCCAAAAAAAGCTCGAAATAATAAGAAATCTTCCTCAGGCATCTATTAGTTTCTGTAGAACTGGACTACACTACATCACTGTATAAATTAAGAAAAAGCAAATTAAAGTAAACTACATTGGGAAAATTCAAAAGTATTTAAACAATTAGAGGTAAAAAACTCCCATAGGAATATATGTAAACTTCTGCAAACTTTTACCAACCAATCTAGTTACTTTCATTGAACCCAAAATAAATAATAGAAGTAGGAGCCCACTCATTCCAACCTCTCTTTGATCGTTGTAAATGTAATACCTCGAACGGAGTTTAATTTAACTAGACCTTTCGTCATCTATACATCATCAATACATTTCATTTCTGTCTCATTCTGTGAGGTAAATATCTTCAATAAGACAATAACGCTTGGATCTATCCCTGTCACCACGCATGTACAGTTACTCATTCAATGCCTGCCGTAGGGCGTTTTTTAGCGCATTTCTCATTTATGGAAAAAAGTCGCTATTGTGCTCGTCATGTCCATTCGTCCGTCCGTCCGTCTGTCTGTCTGTCTGTCCGTCCGTGACTACAGGTTTTCGTCGACGAAAAAATGCGCTCTCTGTCTCTCACTGCAGTGAGTACAAAGTTATATTTATTTTATACCAGCCTCGTTGCCCATTTTTTGGGTCAAACTACAACGGAGTTCTGCGTATGTTAATCTCATCTTCGATCAACTTGGTACAGGCTGTCAAAGTATCATGGATACCATCGCTACCGTAACTTTGAACATAGTTATTTATCGCCGACTGCTCAACTTTCAATTTCGATTTTAAAAGAAACTGCAGTATAAATTCAACCGCAATGGCTGGTCATTAGTAAGAGCAAAAAAACTGAAGCAAGAAGATCGACACAAATTGTATCGTTTAAGGAACTTTATTACTGCATATGTTTTTCCTACTGAAAGATTTTAGAAATTTCCTGTATAGTTTTCCATCACAAAAGGGTAAAAGTGTGAGAGAATGTTTAAAAAACATAAGTTTTCTTTGCCAAAAGCAAGCAGGAGAGGAATAGTACGTGAATTTCGATCAGAATATAACATCAAATACTAGGTTACAGTTAAGAAAATGAGCTGCCAATGTAATGAAATAGAATAAGAAAATGCATTACTTCATAAGCATATTCCTATGTCGTGACTCAAAAATGAAAAAGTTGCACTTTTTAGTACTTTTGAAAGTACTACAAAGAACATTAAAATAAATCAGAGGCGTTCGTCAAAAAGGATAACGATTAATTAAAAAATTAGGATCTAGAAATATAATCGAGAGATGTTGGCAAGGGGGAGCAGATGATGCATAGAGGAAAGTATTTGTTTGATTCACAATAGAATTAGGAAGTGTTGATTATCCGTAATACGAAATTTCATACGTACACTTTCAAAAAGTTAACAGCATTTGATGTGAGATTTATTATCGCTTGTAAATGAATCGAAAAAAAATCTGAAGATTTAGGCAAATCTCGCAAGATATCGCCAATTTATCGAGTATTTAAACTATTCAAAGCATAAATTGCAAGCAGAAACAAATTGTTACGAATCGCGCAGATTTTTTTAGCCTGTTCATTATAAGCCCAAGCGTGTGCTGCCAATGTAATGAAATAGAATAAGAAAATGCATTACGTCATAATCCAATTCCTATGTCGTGACTTGCAAATGAAAAAGTTCCTCTTTTTAGTACTTATGAAAGTACTAAAAAGAACATTCGATAAAACTCATAGAGGAGTTCGAAACTGTCAAAAAAGGATAACGATTAATTAAAATATGATGATCTAGAATTGCAATCAAGAGATATTGGCAAGGGGGAGCAGATGATTCATAGGAAAGTATTTGTTTAATTCGCAATAGAATTAGAAAATGTTGATTATCAGTAATACGAAATTTCATACATACATTTTCAAAAGGTTAACAGCATTGTATGCGAGATTTATTGTCGCTTGTAGATAAATTGATAAAAACTGTAGAATTAGGCAACATTCATAAGATATCGTACAATTTACCGCGTATTTTAAACTATTCAAAGCATAAATAGCAAGCAGAAACAAATTTTACGATTAGAGCAGAATTTTTTTTCGAGGCTGGTTCAAGTCCAAGCGTGCAAGTGAAACTATAAGAAGTATAAACGATATCGAGAGGATCTTAAATTTTTGTACGAAAAATTGGCACTGCAAGCGTCAAGACTGAACAACTTACATGGCTGGATGGTATCGCGGGGACATTTATCTACATAATTTTCTTCAACACGAGTTCAGCTTCGTGTTCGATGTCATCGTCTCCCGAGCGTACGAAGACCTCAAGTAATGTCAGGGAGCCTTGTGATATCGGAATAGAGTCGTTCATAATAATGTCTTCATCATGGTCACAAATTTTGCTCGCATAAAATGTACAACCCTTCACCACTGGTTTTTTCTTAGTTCATTATTCTCTATCTTGGTTTGAAATTTCACATTTAATTTTCGAGATCCAAGATTGTGGACACAATACGTTTTAAAGTTTTTTTCATTTATCCCCACTTTCACTTTCAGGGTGAAGCATTACAGGATTTGAAGTGGTTTTCACATAGATTTACATTTTAGCACAATTTAAAAAAGATCACATTGAATAGCGTTTCTTTGTTTTTTTTAAATGATTATACACCAAGCCGAATGTCAAGCATTTTTACACCTCAGGCCAGTTCAATTTTTAAGGCATTATTTTAGTATCGCCTTATAGCAAATCACCAACTTAAAGAAAAATTAAAAAAGCTTTTGTAATGTAGCGCAATCAAAATTAATGTAACTATATTTTAATTGTGATTCGACCCGCAGATTTAGTTTTATTATTATGAATCTTTCCTGTATTTTTATAACTTTGATAAGCATTAACGATAACAGTTTAATTCACAAATGCACGCTCTTCAACCCAAAATTCGAAAATGCATCAATTAGAACTAATTGATACATTTTGATACGACTAATTTATCCAGCCTGTATAAAAATTATGATTCAAGATGGGTTGTAACTTTTGGTCAAGTAATTTCCATTTGTCCCTACGTTAAGGATATCGAATGAATCTACACAAGTTCTAATACACGCATTTTTTTATGACCTTGGATATAACCCATTGAATTTATTGAGGTCCTTCTGCAGATTTCTTTCTTAAGTGAATGATATATTTTATTCAAGCATCCGAAAACCAAATAATACGTTCGTTTAATGAATAAATTACTTAACAAATTTCCGCATTATGAGGTTATAACAAGAAAATTATCAATTTGAGCGTAATAAGTGTTAAATTGGCCGGTAAGGAACGTCATTATCCCTTGTTTGCCTAATGCAACATTGCATAACGGCAAGAAATTAGGACCTTCTCAATCCAATAGATGGGACAAAAGAATGCACTTGAATCGAGTTTCTTAATTTCAACGATTTTAGAAGGATAAGCGTAGGAATGATAACGATAGGCTCAAGTTCACATGGCCTCCGGAGACAAACTTAACAAATTATGCCAAGTTCGCATGTTTTGATGGCATGCTTATTTTTCATTTGGTATTTTTAGTCACACAGTAATCATTAGTTAGGGTTCACGTCTTGAAGCAATTAGGGCTTCCTACCGAAAAGCTGAGCTAAGATAACCTCACTACAGCCCCGCCATTGACAAAAAAAAAAGAAAAAAATACTGACTGTCAAAAAGGAACCGACGTCGTTGCAGTAGAAATAAACTTCGCAATGTTGAATCACATGAAATAATTACGTTCGAAAGAATCATTAACATTAATATCTTAAAGCTAGCTGGATTTTTTGAATCAGATAAGTAAAAATTACTGGATTCGTGACGCGTGATGAAGTTATAGTGTCTATCGGTTGCGAGGTCAATCCAATCAAGGCTGAGCGATAGCGTGGAAGTTTCGAGCTGATGAAGGCAACAATCAATGAGACGGCGGCTGAGCTATTGGCAAGCGTGAGCGTTTATCGCGGAGCTCATTATTGAAGAGACAACTTCGTTGTGACACGCTTAGCCCTCTCTTGTACAAGTGCAAATTAACTCGGTTGAGAACTTGAAGCGGGTACCGAAGAAGTTGCTCGAAAAATCTCGGATTTTTTATTTCAAAAATTTCAAAGCGAAGAAAATAGCCAGAAAATTCACCATTTCTTAAAAAGGAAAACGTTTCGGAGACCAGCTCCATCATAGGCTCAAAACCTTAAACTTTTTTTTATTTGTTTTGGAGCATCGAAGATAGAATGTAGGACCTATGCATTCATTACTGCTATTATTTAAATATCTATCACTAGTCTCACTTCGTAAAAATTCATGAATCATCATACGAATAATAATTTTTACTCGAAATTTTTACAGGTGAATTATTGAATACGATTATTAATTTTAACACAAATTGAAACGACAAAAAGGATTACCAATTTAATTCTAGTCATGAAGTATAGCGGTGTAACTCCATGAAATTTGTGTTAGTAATAAAAAAGTAAGGAATGAAAAGTATGAAGCTGAATGCGTTTTTAAGGATAGATAAGATTAAGAACACTATACGTTTTATTATATAGGGAGACTGCGATATCGTCTTCGAGCGCAAAGTCTGCGGAATTTACTCCGAACATTTAAGTAACTCGTGTATATTGTCACTATAATTCTCGAGGTCTTTGTGATATCTTAACTAAAAAAAACAGCGAGCCACAAAAGGATAAATGATGAAATAAACCGCCAGCAAGTGCAGTAAAGGTTGAAGAAAGTTCAGTTAATTTCTCAAAATCGATCTTTTTAACAATTAGTTTCTGTACAAATTCGTATGGGGATATGAACTCGGGCGCGACGGAGCATTTGTGTTAAGACTCATTCAAAAGATAAAAAAGGTTATTAGCATACGGTTAATTTGAAATGCAACGTAATTTTTTCACTGGGCTATTTCGTTTGTATTACGAAACAGAAAAAAGAACTTTTTTCAAGAATACTCTGGATTTTGAGATAACCTTGACCAAAAATCACGATTCGCAATGCAATTTTGAATAATTTTAAATCCTAACAAACTCGTGGCCGTCTTCACAGTCACTAGTCGAGGAAACCTGACAGCATTCGAATGAAACACTGAGTTTGGTTCAATTCACAAATTTCGAATTTTAGATTCAGTGATAATGCCATTTGTATTCACGAGACCTCTTTAGTACACCACAATTAATAAATTTGTAATTTTCAATTCATATACGAAAAAACACAAACACCATCATCACTGTATAATTTTACCTCGAAAAACAGTTTTGTACAACTGTATTTATATTTTCAAGCAGTATCAGCAACACTGAATCACATTTTCACACCACAAACGTTCACTGCTGCGACACCGAGGCACAAATTCACCAGAATATTTAGCGCCGCACGGACCGCCATTCTGGCCACCGCCTGCGACGACGCGGGACTGCGGTGTGAACCCGTGAGTAGCGAGCCACTGTGGCACCGAGTGGCAAGTGCCAGTGCGTGATGTGGGGCATGGAGTGGCGAAGGGCATGGAGTGGCAAATGCTGGTTCGTGGTGTGGAGAATGGAGTGGCAAATGTCAGCGCGTGTTGTGGAGGATATAGTGGCAAATGCTAGTGCATGTAAAAGGCCTGGTGTGGCAAGTGCAAGCGCACGGTGTGGGATATGAAGTGGCGAAAGGCATGGAGTGGCAAATGCCAGTACATGTGTAGGGCATACAGTGGCAAGTGTCAGCGCGTGGTGTGGGATTTGGAGTGGCAAGTGTTAGCGCATGTGTAGGGCATGGAGTGGTGAAGGGTATTCATGACAAAGGGCATTCAGCGGAGAGGTACAAGTATCAACGATACCTATACTACATGGAGTGGCGAAGGGCATGGAGTGACAAATGCCAGTGTATGTGTAGGGCATGGAGGGGCAAGTGTCAGCGCGTGGTGTGGGACATGGAGTGGTGAAGGGTATTCATGACAAAGGGCATTCAGCGGAGAGGTACAAGTATCAACGATACCTATACGTTATTAAATGAGTTATGCACGAGTTATTGTACGAATTATTATCAAGGTATTATTAGTTATTATTAGCATTAACGATACTTGTATAAGGTTATTACAAGAAAACGACCAATTTGAGTATAATTGGTGTTAATTTGGCTGGTAAGGCACCTTATTTAGGCAGTTCGTTCTGCAAACATACTAATAATTAGCTCCTCCAACACCTTCACCCTCCATGTCCCCCACACTCAACTACTACTGCAATCCCTGCATTGTTTCTTCATTCATGCCACACACTCCTAATACTGAAATCCTTCCTCCACCTTCATCCACTATATCGCCTCCTCCACCTTCACCCAGCATTCATTCCCCTCCACCACTTTCAACCCCTATTCCCCATCCTTCATTTTCACCCCCAGTCTATCAAGCCAACCTTCACCCACCATCAATTCCTCCATCTTCATCCACCATTTCCCGTCCTCCATCTTCACCCATCATTCCCCCTCCCACATCTTCACTCATAATTGTCCTCCTCCATCTTCACCCACCTCTGCCCTCTTTAGACGTAGGACGTTTTCAGAAAGATTGGACCAACTTTTTTGGTGAAAATTAAATCAATAAAGAATATTACGCGCGTTGTGAGACGTCGAGTCAGAATCAATTTTATAGTAATGGGATGAACAAGTGTAGAAAATTGATAGTAGTTAGTAGCTGCGAACGAAGCAAGTGAAAAAAAAAGTAATATGGAAGACCTGATTTCATTTCTTGGGGAGTGCAACGCATACGCTCGTTCCTGACTCAGAAAAAGAAGTAATATGGGGGAAAGTTGTGCATTAAACAATAAGTGGAGAAATAAAAATAGAGGGATGTGAGGGAAGAAGTGATGGGAGAATATAAAAAAAATGATGGAGATGAAGGGAGAGGAGGAAGTTCGTGATATTGGAAAATGTAAGGATGAGGGAGGTAAAGTAGCAAGTTGAGGGGAATAAGTGAAGGAAGTGAATTGGAAAATTCAAGAAAAAAGTGAAGGGAGAGTATAAAAAGGAACTGAAGGAGATGAAGGGCGAGAAGTAAGTTTGTGATATTGGACAATGTGAGGAAGGGAGGTAAAAGTAGCAGGTTGAGGTGAATAAGTGAAGGAAGTGAATGAGGGAAAATTCGAGGAAGAGAGGGAAGGGAATGACGGAAGGAAGGTGAGAGGGAAGGAATGAAGGAAGTGAATGGGGAAAATTCGAGGAAGAGAGGGAAGGTAGTGACGGAAGGAAGTTGAGAGGGAAGGAAGGGAGGTGCACTGGTTGTGCTGCAGTACCCTCTCGCTGGCACTGATCAATAATGCCGGGATCAATAGTGACACCGGCGCGCCAGCGTCAGAATTAAAGGCCTGCCTCTAGTGCCTGACTCTGCCACCAGTGCAAATAGTGCCAGTGCTGTTAGTGCTGGTACAAGTAGTGATCGTAATAGTCTTATTGGTATTATTTAAGCACTTGGTATTGATGGTGTTTTATACAGCGGGAGTAAAGAGAGTTATTGAGATGAATGGTAATTATACGTATCGTGTGTTTCTGTAATTTTAATGCTGGTATCAATATCAATCGATGCATTTACTTTACTTATGAGGGAACTGGTAAGTTATCAGGAGCGTAATCCGGCTACAAATAATCCACTGCTCGATGCTGCTTAGGAGCTGCCCACATATCTGTTTTAAGCGTGATTTAACAGATGATAAATCAAGTTCTAACAAAATTAAAAGAAACGCGTATTTTTATAAAGTAAAATGCCATAAAACTAGACTCGCCGCGACTGGCATAATTCAAACAGAAAAATTATACCTACCTACCTTGCTTGTACATGGACAAATCGCGAACCGGATTGCTATATCAATCAACTTATCGTGACCCATCCCACAGGTAAGCCATTAATTAACCCGTAAGTTAGTCCGGCGTCACATAATCCCGTAGGCATTGAGGTGATTCCTACAAAGGGGAATGAGTGGGGATGCGCCGATCAATACGTTGCGACCGCGGCCGATTTTCAAGCTGACGTCAGATCAATACACGCGGGCGGTCGATGATGGCTTGGCACTGCGACATGTTACGCTGGGCGCGAAGCTAGGGATCGCAATGCCACAAGTTGAAGAAATTCGAGTATGAAAATTATGGTGCTGCCACAAGTTGAAGAAATTCGAGTATGAAAAATTATGGTGCCGTCACAAGTTGAAGAAATTCGAGTATGAAAAATTATGGTGCTGCCACAAGTTGAAGAAATTCGAGTGTGAAAAATTATGGTGCTGCCACGAGTTGAAGAAATTCGAGTATGAAAAATTATTGTGTTGCCACAATTATGGCACAATTATGGCAATTATGGTGCAAATTCAGCAAAAACTGGCTATTTTTTTGAGAAAAAAACACGATTCAACGCAAAAAAAACATGTTACGCTGGACGTGAAGCTTGGGATCGCAATGCCACAAGTTGAAGAAATTCCAGTATGAAAAATAATTTCAATAACCTAAATGATGAACAGAATTGTTTCAGACAAAGGAAGCTCACTTGCAAATTAAATTTGAGCCAAATTGAACAAAAGAGACACCGGAGAATGATTTCTACTGCCAAAAATTTTATATGTCATGCGAACAGTGAAATTATACAAAATGTACGTAGTTATTCATGTATGTTCGTTCTTTTGCAGAATTGGTATGATTCCGCACTATGAGCATAATTTTACGTAATATTACGACAGTAATGTTCATTATCTGACATAATCTTGACCACTTACCTGCTTGAGAAGCGAATGAACGGTATTTACTTAGAATTAGTCGTTATTTGAATACTAAAAGCAAGAATTAGAAAAAAGCGCAGTGATTTTTAAACTCTCTAATGAGTTTCTATGATAAATAATTAATAGAATTTTTATATATGGAGAAAAATGTTTGCAATACATTTGGAACTGAGGCGGGATTCGCAACAAGTAACAGTAATACAGTATGGCAACTTATATGGGATGCACCGCATTTGGAATTTCTTAAGTAATACTTTTGAGTTGGACACCGCTGGTTCAAAACGCTGGTTCTTTATTCTTAATTAATTGTATTACAGTTTGGAATTGTACCAATTAATGAATTATGGTGCATTTTCAGCAAACACTGAAATACTGACTGATTTTTGAAAAACACAATTCAGAGCAAAATAATCTTACTCAAAAGCCGTTGCACTATACGTACAATAAATTATTGATCATTTATAATTACATACGTCACCCCTCAAAGTTATTCCTGCTGAAGGTCAAACAGCGTCGGAGAGAATCTTCTAGTTGTTCTCAATAAAAAATTCATTTGAATGTACATCCAATGATGTAATTTAAACTTTTAAATTTAGAATCGATCATTTTTTATACATGGACTAGCCATATTCAAACATGAAATAAATTCTGGATAGTTTAACTCGAAGATTTTTCAACTCAAAAGTTAATTGGTAATATTTTACGTTAAAATCCAAATTTTATCATCACCCTCATTTTACCAACCTTCAGGTCTGGAGGAATAATGCTGCGTTAAGTTTGACTAGGTTTAGGCACAGAAATTGCATTTTTTTGAAATGAGATTACATTGCATGCAATGTAATCCATTTTTCTAGTCAATACAGCGAAATCAGAGCCAAGTTTATAATGCATTTCCCTATTATTAATTGCTATAATGAAGTGGAAACTGTAACACTTATGTAATATGATAGCTATCATCTCTTATGGTACTGATCCTAATACAAATTATGAAAAGAATTATAATTATCATAATTATATGGAAAAAGACAGTGGAAAGTCAAACTTCCGTCATTTGTCTTGAAAATCGTAGCAGGAAACGAATTGATTACACCAAGAAAATTAGTGTTACCAACACTACAATTACCAATTGTACAATTACAACAATTACAACTTTTATTTGTAATTACAATTTTTATTTGTACAATTAGCGTTTAAATAAAAATTAATGTTACCAACTATAATTAGTGTTACCAACTATAATTAGTGTTACCAACAAGAATTGGTGTTACCAACAAGAATTGGTGTTACCAACAAGAATTAGTGTTACCAACTAGAATTAAAGTTACCAACAAGAATTAATGCAACCAACAAGAATTCGCGTTACCTACAAGAATTTATATAACCAACAAGAATTGGTGTTACCTTCCTAGCACGTGCCGGTCTACCACAGCATGGCTCTGAAAAATCGATCCGTAAGAAGAGTTCAATGACCGCCGGGAAAAGCCAACCATGGCCGAGGCCTCGGACGCGCAAGTCAAAGTCGGACAAAAAGATTTGATCGACGAAATCTCATGAAATACCAGCGACATATTCCTAACATTAAATAATATGATCGCAATTTTAAAGAGAGAATTAAGTTCTCGGTTTCGTGGTTTTACTCGATACCAATGCTTGCCTTCTGAAATTGCTAGTAGGTTTCATGAATGAGCAACGAGACAAGTTCAGCAACATGAATACTTAAGAATATAACCCGGACGCCTTTCAAGCACACAAACGATGTCGTAGGTGACGCTTCGTGGGAACAACTATAAATCTTTGATTGAAGAATTGTTTCGACTTGTGAACGATTGAATGATAAGTGCGCTGTTAGTTACCGAGTTGTGGAATGACAATGCTTGAGCCCGAGGTCGATGAAGCAGCGTGTCAAGTCAGCCCTATCGTAACGATTGGATCATGTGTATCTTGACCACTGATACAAAACTCGTAACGATGACACCAGGACAGCTAGATTAATAGAATACACAGAAGTAGTTTAATCAGCGCATTAGATTTTGTCAACAATAATGTGTTAATGAATTTGGATGCTTGGATTTCACTTCAATAATGTATAATTTCAAATAAAAATTTTGTGACACGGTGCAAACAGGAATCGAATAAAATATAAAAAATGATTTAAAATTGACCTAACTCGAGAGTTTGACCTAAATCGACCTCGAGAGTTTGACCTAGCAACTACACAAGTTTCTCATCCACCCCGATGAGAAGCTACAAAATACATGCAATGTAACATATAAAGAACCAATGCTTGCCCATTACGGAAATAACAAATCAATACGTTAACTATAAATTACAATTAGCATTATTCGACATTCTGCACTTCAAAAGACCAAGGTGAATAAACATCATTGGCCCTGTGAAGGTCCCAAACGGTGTCAACGGATGCATGAAGGCTGCACGTTCGACAATATTAAATTGTTTTAAAAATATATTCCAGGAAGCGACTCGATTACTATTTTGTATGGGATTAACCTGAGACATATAAATAAATTATAATTCCTTACAAAACTAATTATTTAGCACTCCAAGGAACACTATTAAAGAAAAAAAATCACACACAATTTCTCAGGCACAAAACGATGGTAATTCTATTGAATTCCAGCAGAGGAGGCAGAGAAGATCCGTCCTACCCTGGCAACCCTCACTCCAGTTCTAAGTCCCCTCTATGGCATTTTCCTTTATCCGAGGGAAGAGAGGGTCGCTTTGCGTACTGTGCAACCCTCGCCGGGCCGCAGCTGCTGCTGCTGCTCAAACTCCCTCGCTCAGCCGCCCTCCCCTTGGCAGTGGAACGACAGGTGAACTTGCTCCCGGAATCCAAATAAAAATAACTAACAAATTATGCAAAGAGAAAATAAGAGTATATTCGTACTCAAACGACATTTCATGTTAAAATTACCTTCAGAGGAATATCGGATAAGCCAAAGCTAAAACCCAACTCTCAAGTATACAGCGCATACATATGCTGATAATGAAAATGCAAGCCGATCTTGTATTAAATTAAACGTGCATTTCGGCAGATTGAACATCAGAATATAAACTCGAGTAAGTTAAGCAAGATAGAATTATTAAAAAAACTGTGAATAACGCAGATAAATAAAACATTCCAGTATTTTTCATGGTAACTAAATGTTAATACAAATCGATAATAGACGAAATAGTTCTCTTTAGAAATTAATCTGATCTTTCGTTCGGTACTGACTATAGTGCCTTTACTGCTACAACTGCAAAGCAAACTCCCCTCGCCGCTTCCCTTGTTTGAGCGACGGCGTTCTTTCATCCCTCGAAACAGATTCCCCTTCCTCGTTCCGCTTTTCCACTGCTCCCCTCACCGCGTTCTCAATATTCCCCCTCGTTTCGCATACCCCATTTGCGGCGTTCGCGTCTATAGTTACCCTCTGCCCAGTACGTTGCATAGCCACGCGTTCCTTCACCGACAAACATTAATTCCGAGCTGAGCATTGAATTGTACTTGGACTTTTAACCGAATAGTATTTTAGTGATTCCTTGTTATTACAAAAGCGAAGGTGATTGAATAACAATAATTTTCTTTGGTAGTCGATTCTCGCACTTGAATGTTTGGCGTCTTGTACGATGTTAGTTTTATTTTGAGTTTTGAACTTCTTTATTTCGAGTTTTGAACTTTCCGCCTGATGTAGAGATCAATCAATTGTATGCATCAACACCAAGTACCTCGCTCTGACCTTAATTGTCTTGGAATATAGGCTGAGCGATCACTTATATTCATTTCCTGGATTGGCGATTTCTTTGTTCTTAAAGAACTCATCGATTTGGTTCAGCGCTAATGAACGACCATCTCTATCACTCGCTTCCAAATTTCTTTCATGTTAGAAAATTTAAAGTCTATATTTCATTGTGCATCCAGGAGCTCATATTCAATTATCAATGTTAAATATTCAACTTTCGCAAGCCAATTTCGTTTAATTTATTGTTTTCAATTAACATAGTTGTATCTCGTATTGGATGATTTTTTATTTTTCTTCATAATTAGAATAATATTAATTCAACGAATTCAACAATTTTCCCGATTAAAGAAGAAACTCGAGTAATGAGCGCGTGCCGCTGCTTAAAATAATTTCTAGTTAGCAATTGCCCAAGTTTCATTGAAAGAATCGTATTCAAATCAATGAAGGTTCGAGCACACGTGTGTTCATGTGTTCAACTCCACGCAAGGGCATTCAAATCATCGTAATCGGCTAGAATTTCGTTCAACCAACTTTTAGAATTATTAAAGTATTCTGCATCAATATACTCCACTGATAATTGGAGTTCACAAGAATTCTGAGTCTCGACACATGAGTAAATAACAAATTGAGATTGATTTTTTCAGAGAATAAAGTGCACAAATATGCCAGGACTGGCTTATTAGCATAGTCTTCTCCAAGGTCGCAATGATAACGTACATCTGCCAATAAATTTGCATTTAAAATTCTACCGGAAACTTCCAACACTTGCTTTCCAAATGCCTAATGAACGTAAAAGTTCGGAAAGTGAAGGAAAAAACATGCTTTTTCTTTCTTAGCTTAACGTAAAGTGCAGAAGGTAAAAGAATATTTACTGACTGGGCTGTTCAATTGAATGTCTGATACACAAGACAAAAAGATCATCGGCTCAGCTTGAATTGATATTTTACTTTTTGGGAAAATTCGAGTGAATGAATGATATGCGCTTCTGATTGTATTGAAACAGCAATATAAAAAATTGCACTTCCGACAAGTGCGTGTGTAGAATATTGCAGGGACACTTGAGTACTGAGTGAACCAAAATCAAAATTTTTGGCACACACATATATAATAATTGTTTAAAAATTGACGCGATTTGCGGGAATAAATCAGGAACCGAGCAAAATAGTAGATTACTGGTCATTTTAATATAAAGGCCATTCTCAAACGGTACTTCAGTTAATTCCTGCCACAGAATTCGAACACTTTCACACGCTACTGAACAATTCATATAATTTTTCAGCACCGCGAAGAGCAGTTCAAATGAAGTTTCGCGACGATATCGTAAATTTCTGTAACGTTTCCAGTATCCGGAGTTTTCAAAAAGCATGCGCGCGGCTCAGCATAACGCGGAATTACGCACTGAAACTCACACCGGGCGAAACTAATTGTCATGCCTAAAAAATCTATAAACTGTCGCGATATGCGGGAATACACCATGAATCGAGAAATTAATTATGAAATTAATTAATTAAATTAAGAAATTATGTATATGCGAAGCAAGCACGAGGGGGAGTGATTTTTCTATTTCCTTTTTTCTTTTGAAATCTTTGGAGATTTCAAAATGAATAGGTTTAAAATTAAGGGCGGGAAGACAATTTTTATGATCAATTTAGCACAACGAGCGACGAAGACTACGTTCTCCACTAGCAAGAGGGCTTCAAAGTCCGCCATAATTGGGACAATTCCCGTGCAGCATGTCTCTAGAAGAGCTTAATAATGATGGTCGACTTGAACGACTTTTCGATCGATTAGAATGTTAGGTTATTCATTCATAACGTAAGGCGAGGCATGCTTTTGGTGGTTAATCTCATCATATTCACCATATGACATCCTAATAAACTTTATAATGATTGAATGAAAGCGTTTTTAAAGAGTTTCTTCATAATGATTGGCTGAAAGCGTTTATTTTTTGGCAGTACTGCCAAAAAATTATTTCCGGCATCACTGCCGCTATATATTGTAATTTATTATTCGCAGTTTTACAGCTTAACAGTTATTAATAAAAAGGTCTTTGTCTGATGAATGAGGCATTCTGCACTTCTAACATAGTATAAATCTTGAACCCATATATTTGCCAATTAAGGAATTAGAAAAACTGGACCTTATGCCGCGGGGTATAGTTCGGTCGACATAAGGACTCGAAATGTCATCAAAAGCAAAATTAATTTCGGAGCATCTCTTAACTGAACTTAATTTTCCGTGTTGTTTTCAATGTTTTTGTTTTTCTAATGCGGGCGTTTAAATTGCACGTTTATTCAATTCACAAAAGTGCTTTGTGTATGATATCGTACTGTTGTAATTGAACAATATTTTAGTACAAAATGAATCGCTAAGGATGTTAACCAATTTTAACGTTCTCTGAACTTCAATCGGACGGGTTACGGAAATAATTACCATATTGAAAGTCCCGCAAAAATAACTATATTTTACACATACGAGTACAATGCTCTTCCTGCCACTTTTCAGTGATAACGACAAGATAACTCAATCCTGTTTATAAATTGTTCATGGACAATTTTGCAGAATTCAAGAAAAAACTACAAGCAAACTGCGCTCACTATAGTGCACAAAATTCGTTTATTCGTCTAGGATAGTCAATAGCTGTGGAATTTTCTTCAACGGATCTTCGATTGCAGTGCACATGAGCTTGTATGATATCAAGCCGAATCAAAATAATAGTTAAGGAACTTATTTTAAGCAATCGATCGAGTTTGATATGTTTTTGAACGCAAATAATTTCAATTTTGAGTCTACGACGAGTATATGATTTGGTTTGTGGTATAAATGATAAAAAAATATCAGCATTGATTATCAATTTTACACATTACCATGAAGTGTAACCGTGTACTGGCTATAACAGATTAAAAAGAGGTACCATGACGATCAATTATAAGTTTGATCCAGTGACTGGACATTCAGTATAAATACTACAGCTGATGTTGCAATTGGTACTAATGTCTCGGTTTGAGAAGGCACAGCGCTGACAAAATCAGAAACTAAACAGGAACAGCAATATTAGAATCCTTTTAACAGTCACAGCAACAACCTAGAAGCAGTGCCTTTACTAGTATCTAGGAAGTGGCAGCTGCAGCAGCAGCCGCAGCTACTAGACTACCGCCCAGTATTGATCTATTACTAAAGGGAAGGAGGGAATAGAGAAGGGTTCGAGGGGAGGTCGAGGGGATTGAGGGCCTTTCGAGCACGAAAGCCCCAGCAAATGGGGAACTAGGTGAATGAGGAGGGCAAGTTACTCCAAGAAAATAGGATTAGCACCTAGGAAACGTCCTGTGAATGAAACTACAAACTTAATCGCGGGAAAGAGGAATTTTCTGGAGCTAAGAAAGCTTAAGTGTGAGACCGAATTTATCCTGAAGTGTAGGCATTTAATAGAGAAACTGTTGATATTATTTATTTCAGAACTTGGTACTGTAGGCTAAATGACAGCATCGATTCAAATATGACTTTACAGAATGATTTGGTAAACTTGATTTCTGCTGAAGGTTTAGCAGAAAATTTTCGTGTTTGAAAATAACGGATATATAATATACCCATCATATATCAGAAATGCAAGCATAAATTTAATTTCGAAAATTTTACACCGTATTCTGAAATTCTGTATATATTGCTTAAAGTTCTGCACCAGAGACAAATTTGGTTAATTAATTGATTTCAATCACTAAAAATTTAGATACAATCACTAAAAATCAATTAAAAAATTATTATTCGATATTTTACAAGTCAAAATAGAACGTAAGGCCAAATTCATGCATGTTATTGTTAGCTTGCACCAGCTAGATTATTTAAGTCTTTTTATTTTCGAGGTAGCGCACTTGCAGTGATGCATGTTGTTATTAATTTCTGTTTAAGTGAGCGCAGTTTGCTTTTAGCTTTTTCTTGAGATGAAGTTTTTCATTAGTTTTTATTGAAGTGATCGCATGTTGTTATTAGTTTTTAGTTAATGAGCCCATGTTTTCACCAGCTCTAATTGGCGTAATCGCATGTTGTTAGTTTTTAGTAAGTGAACCCATATTTTTATGCTCTGATTGAAGTGATCGTATATTGTTATTAGTTTTTAGTGAAGTCGGCCGATGTCTTTTATCAGTTAATGTTGAAGAGAGTGCATGAATTTCGTTTGTATTGGGTAGAGCTCATTTTGCTACTATTTTCTATTGAAGTAGGCGATTGTTATTATTTTCCCTTGAAGTGAGCGCATGTTATTATTGGTTTCTTTTGAAGTGAGCGCATGTTATTATTGGTTTCTCTTAAAGTGAGCGCATGCTATTATTGGTTTCTTTTAAAGTGAGCGCATGTTATTATTGGTTTCTCTTGAAGTGAGCGCATGTTATTATTGGTTTCTCTTGAAGTGAGCGAATGTTGCTACTGGTTTCTTATGTTATTATTGGATTCTCTTGAAGTGAGCGCATGTTTTCATTAGTTTCTCCTGAAGTGAATTCTCCAATTTCTATCGAAGTGAACACATTTTTTTTAATTCCTTTCTAAATGAGCGCATATTGTTATTATTTTTCTATTGAATTGAGCACATGTTGATATCAATTTCCACTGAAGTTAAGGCATACATTATATGCTGCACTTTGTTTTTCCGTAAAAATGCTGTAAAAATGGCCTCTTCGAAAACCACTGCGACCTCTAGTTACATGCAGAAAAATTTTTAAAAACAACATAGATGTCAATGAGATGCTTCTTTTGAAAGCATATAGATATGTCATATTCTTTGGAATGGACAAAGACTAGCTTTCACGTGATCCCTTTGCGCAATAAAACGAGAACGGATAGAAAATACTTAAAATATCATTTGACACCTAAATTTGAACCAAATGGAAATTCGAAAATAAATAAAAATAGATTTATTTCGTGACAATTCCTAAAATATTACTACTTTTCTTTTTCCCACAATCGACGTACCAAAAAGAGATAATCATGCGGACTTTTTTTCACGGCACCGACGCACAGAAAACACGACGCTCTCTTTCGAAGGAAGCCGCGGCAGTTGAAAAATCAATACCAAGCCTGGCACTGCGATCGATGGCAGCGTGGCACTGTCGCTGCCGCCGCTGCTGCAAGAGTGTGGCAAGTCCATCCGTTGCCACAAGAAGCGCATGCCCTGAGCGCGCTAGGCTCGATACCAACATGCCACTCAATATACGAACATGCCACTCAATATACAGCATGCCACTCAATATACGAACATGCCACTCAATATACAACATGCCACTCAATATACGTCGCCACACGAGCCACAGCAATTTATACCTGCTCGATATTCGAGCAGGTAACACGCAATTGCAAGTCAACTTTGGACACCGCTATTAAATTAGATCTACAGACACGTGCATACAACCATAACTATTTACTCAATACTAACTGTACATAAAAGTGCTTTTCAGTTTTTTTTCGTGCGGCAAAGACGGAAAATAATTCAGAATAAATGTGAAGCAAACGGAAATAAATCCATAACGGTTCCAAATTTGTATCTTTTGTTAGTTTATATACAATGAAGATGCTCACCGGTTTGCGGTAAAATAGGGGCTCATTTAAGCAATTATACAGTTGAGCATTTTAAAATGCCACCGATCCATGAATATGTCAAAAGAGATGATATAAAATATAAAAAACAAAAAGTAAACAACAAAGTAAATATAAATAACAACATGGAAACTTCAATTACAATTGAAGTTCTTTATCTAGTAATGAAATCAAAATAAAATGGATAAACCTACACCTAAGAAGGTTGACTTGACTAACAGATAAATGGCTCCAAAAATATAATACAGGAACGACTTCCACAAATCTGGGGCAAGTTTGGAACTGGTGCCGGTAAAAATTTGTTTGAGATATGGCGCTCAAGAAAGAAACGCTAAATACAAAGATTTAACAGTCATCCAAATAGACTGGGAACTGGGATAAATAACTGGGGGACTGGGATAAATAGTCCAAATAGACTGGGAACTGGGATAAATAACTGGGGGACTGGGATAAATAGTCCAAATAGACTGGGAACCGCAGAGCATCATAATTAATGGGGGTGGGATGGCAGCATTTAATTTCGCATCACTCACGGAGGCAAGTCAACGAAGTTAGGCAGGACATTAGACGGTGCTTGAGTACAGCCAACACTTGTCAGCTTGTCTGCCGTCGCTTATTAAGCTAGCGATGCCAAGAAGTTTGCCGAGGAATTTGCTTACATTTAAATCATTCATTTTTTAGTTTAAATGCATACATACATTTAAATCATTTATATTCAAGTTTAAGTGCATTTAAATCATTTTTGTCTGGTTACGAGCAAATAACAAAAAATTGTGTAAGACAAGAGGAATTTAAATCATTTTTGTCTGGTTACGAGCATATAATAAAAAGTTAGTGTAAGATAAGGCGAATATTTTTGGATATGTAGGTACATTTTTGTAGGTAGAGGCAATAGGTCATATACATATATGTATTAAACAATATTTGCGAAAGAAATCAAGAAAGTACGAAGAAAATTAAGAAAGTACTATCGTGGAGTTGAAAGATGCACAATTTTTATGAAGGAAATATTAATAACATTGTGGAAGACATATGCAAAAATTTAGAAAGAATTATGAATAAATGGATTGAACTGTATGAATTAAATTTAAACGAACATTAAATTCGTTTCGAATTTAATGTGTGCACGAACACAGCCGAGTGTGATCATAATAGTGAGGACTACAATAGTAGCAGTATCAGCAGCAGCAACAACAGCAGCAGCAACAACAGCAGTAGCAGCAGCAGCATGCAGCAGAAACAGCAGCAGCAGCAGCAGCAGCAGCAGCACCGGCAGCAGAAACAGCAGCAGCAGCAGCAGCAGCAGTGCCGGGCAAAGTATTGAGCGGTTGCAGCTATGCCCCGAACGCTTCTATTGAACGCCTCCTTATATTGAATCGCAGTCAGACGTTGCTTTACATCGACTGCTTTACATCAAATTGAGATAAAAAACCTGTCTTCTAAAGAGATTCAAAGGTAGAAAATTCGATAGTTTGCCGCCCATATTATGTCAAGTGCTTATTACGTTGAAATACGAAAATGAATTTTCAAAGTAAAATCTACGCAAAAGACATGAATATTTAAAATTACATCTAGTCCGGTGGGACGAAACTTGTCTTCGGCGGTGAAAATGTATTTCACATCTCTCAGCTTAGCGTTCAATCACTGGAGTCGTTCAAAATAGTCCAACTGAGCTGCGAGCCGGAAAAAATTTACTAAATACCAAAAATTATTTCCTTGCAGACGAATTCTTATTTTTATAAACTTTGCTCTTCGTGATAACTCTTCTTCAAGTACCTCTAAAACTTTTTCAAAAATGACGTTTCGGCTAGTAATTTCATTCTTGAGTAAATCATTCTTGAGTAAGTAAATCTTCACAATGATAAAGCACTGGTTTCTGCACTTGTCAATTAATTTACACCATATCTATTACCGAAGAAATTAATTACATTAAATCATTTTTATGCACCAACTTTACGATAAATCACAGTCATTATGGCTACAACAATGCGTGTAGGCTTACACTGCTCACTGTCTTACTGACCTACACAGCACAACACCCCCAATTTTCACCCCTGTCATGCTGACCTCCCGCCCCTCCCAGGTGGGAGTCATACCCCTCTCTTGAAGGAGATAGAGACCACCGTGTGGTGTGCAAAACCTGTGACGTCATCGGGCCATATCCGACCACAGCACAGCCGTCCTCCTATACCAATCGATCCTCTACAAAATTGCTGAAAATATACGTGTTGCCCGATGTGCGACGCTGGCAGTGCCGTGCTAACACAAATCGATCAAGGACGAAATTGCAGAAAATGTGTGCAGACAATTTTTGCGAAATTGCAGAAAATTTTTGCTCGATGTGCGACGCTGGTTGTGCCATGCCAACACAAATCGATCACGGACGAAATTGCAGAAAATGTGTTAATTCCCCCCATTCGCCCCCAAAATGTACGAGTTTCCCGAAAAATATACGTGTTGCCCGATGTGCGACGCTATGTGCCATGCCAACACAAATCGATCACGGACGAAATTGCAGAAAATGTGTGCAGAAAATTTGTGCGAAATTGCAGAACATTTTTGCTCGATCTGTGACGCTTGTACTGCCGTACTGACACCAGTCGATGTACATAAGAAGAGCACAAAATGTACGAGTTGCCCGAGGTTGCGGTGTTCGTACGAGTACATCGTGTCTTAATTATTCGAAGGGATAACTCAATTGCTTAACAATGAAGCACGAGCTATTCGCGAATGTAGTATCCGTATCGACACTTGCCGTGAATCGATAGTGAGAACTCGAACAAGTGAAATATAACCTCGCCTAGAGCAACCTAGGCGGCGATCCCCTCTAATAATCGATTCGGGAACAGAAAATCGAAAAAAATAACTTCCGTGCTTCGAATTGACATAAATTCGAACACCCTTAACATAATAATAAAAGTAGATGTTGCGCTTAATAAAGTGTCAGTTTTCAAGGTTTGCTTTGTCACTATATAGAAGGACTTCATTGACTAACTAGGAAGCATATGACAAACTAAAATTACTTTTATTTCAGAGGTCTCCCCTCCATTTGCAAGACAATATTTCAATAAATTCTCACTAAATTTACAAACCTGATCAAGCCCACTGTGTTATGGAAATAAGAGAGTGCACTTCGTACACTTAAATTTAAATTTATGTTAAAATTAAATTGCTTTATATATGCGCGTCCAAAACATCCAACCTCATTATAAGCTGTATTCGAGGTCATTTCATCAGCCAAAAACTAATGTTATTATAATATATTTTATCAATATTAATAATTTTTTATTATTAAATTCAAATAAATTAAATGTATCCTATCGTTTCTTATAATGATTTAGGAAATTATTATACTTGCCTACAATCTTTGTTAGATTCCGTGAAGAGATAATAAATCATTTATATTAATTCGATTGAATTAGTTCTGGACTTTTTTACGTTGACAGACGACACTCACACGGCCACTAAGAAATAAAAAAATTAATATTTGCCGCGAAAAAGGGTTATTTAAAATGAGCGCAGGTGTCACGATGTTGGGCGAATTTGTATTGAGGACATAGAGTCTTAAAATATTTTGCATTAATATGAGGAAAACTGGAAAAGTATTTTTTAATTGGCATTGATGATTCTTTATTACTGTTTTTCGTTTTCTTGCGTCTCGCAACTTCCGTAAGACTTCCACGGTCAAGTAGTCCAGCTTGCTATTCGTCTTTGTTTCAGTATTAAAAGCTAACATTTGTGGTAAGTAAGTGTGACTGAAATACAGTCGCAGTGAAATCTTTCACATAGGAATCTAGGATTCAGCAAAGCGATGCCATGTAGATGTGGCGTAGGAGCTGTGATTCTGAGAGGTTCTCACTGTTGATTTACGCTCGTTGATTTTCGAGATTAACGGAGGCAGGCAAAACGGTCAACATTTCAAATATTTAGTCTCATCTGAAAAAATTAGAGATTATTGAATTATTTTGAAAAATCAAACATTTAATTCTATTGGGTTGCTTCTAAATATCGTTGAACGAAGTTTACTGTTGTAAAGCAGAATGTTAAAAGCGGAATTCAAGAAGCTCATGAGTATCCGAATTGCATGCCCCTAGAAAATATAGATCACACTTGAAAACAATGCGGTGCATTTTCACTTCATAATCTGAATCATAATTATTTTTATCCGGTAGTAAGCAGTGAATTACCTTGAATGCAAAACATTCATGAATATATGTGTCATACAAAGCTAGTCCAGTGAACGAAGAGTGAATCATATGATAATCAAATTGGAAACATTATGATGGTAAAAGATGCTTGATATTGAAATATTATTATAATAACATGCTGATATTTGTTTCTATTTATTATATGAGGGAAGCAATAAGTGAATGTTGCTGATTTATAAAAATTACTAGAAAACTATAAATGCAAACAATAGAGATTCATGCCATGCAAGTGCGTCATTGATGCAAGCAAGCATCAAAATCTGATGAATTTAACATGGGCTAGCTCCATTTCACTGTTTAAGAGAGTTTATGCAGTAATTCGTTTTCTTTTTCTTTCAAAGAAAACTGTGCCTCTGTGAATCTGTCATAAATGCGATAACATTAATTCTTTCATGCCCGAGCCCAATCATCAATCAAAGTACATAGTTAATTGATGCCTTATAATAAAATGAGAAGCCGATATAAATTGAGTAAATAATTATTTTATGTGTAAAAAAAGACTTTTCGTCGAAAAGTCTACTCGTTCCTGGATTACTGGGTCAAGCTCACTAAAAATCCGCATCCGCAAAGAAAGAGCTCTTAAGGCCGTTATTATGAAGAAATATTCCAGATGTCATGAAATCATTTCCGTTAATAAATACATCAGAAATCAATTTACGCTGTTTAGTCGAACACAGAAATTTTGAACTTCGTATACCATTCATCAAGATGTTCAGGCTCCTCACATTCGATTTAGGTCCCGGCAGTCAACCTCAAACAACTTTGACTTTCGGCCAGACCTGTGCTCTGCTGAGGACGTTTTTCCTTGTCTTTCAAAAGCAGTCATTACTTTGGAGACAGTACCTCTAGAAACGTCAAGCATTCGGGAAGTTTCTGTCACACTAGCACCTGCCACACGGGCACAATATGGCTTCTTTGAAAGTCAGATAGGTTTGCCATTTATAGGTTATAGGTTAGGTTATCAACACAAAATCTACTAAAAATATCTGTGCAAAGATAAAATATCAATTAGCAGCAACAATAAAACAAAAAAAAGATGTCTCGTTTTTATTTTTTATATCATGCTTAAAAATTCAATATCAAAATGTCAGGTGTTTCCCCATTATATCCAACCCGTGTACCATTCATTGCACTACAATAATTTGCAAATCATATGAGCGAACGGATTCAACAAACATGGTCGTTTGAAAACTGTTGATAGGATCGCGCATGAAATAGCATGCGAAAAGTTAACCTTAAAAAACGTTGTCATTCATTCATATTCAAGCTCATGATCATTCAACGAATGAATTCGAATGTTACTATTTGGTGAATTAGGATGAAAAATTAAAATGCCAACATTATCGATTCATTTCCTCCTTTCGATAGCAGGCTACAAGAAGAAAATATTAAAAAAAGGCTTGGATTAGGTTTATGATACTCATTTTAAAAGTAAAATAATTTAAGATCGCGATTAAAGAAGCTGGTGGCAATTCGAATTGAAAGTAATCGAAACGTACCATACAGCTGCATCGCCTTGTAGAACACGTTGAAAAAGCGGTTAACAAATTATTTCACCAAAACTAGTACAGATACAAAATATCAATGGAAACAACATAGTAGAAGAGAGCCTGCGAAGTGCGAACGCCAGGCTGGACTAAGCTTATCCACAAAGAAGTCAGCCGACGTGGTCAGAGAATTTTTATGGGAAGCGCGAGAAGCTTTCAAGCAGCACCCATCAGGTAGCGCTTTTCCGCGCGTTTTATTCGTCTTTTTGCACTGTTTTACGACCGAGATACGAGATCCGTCGTTTTCTAAAGACCTGCATTCGCTCACGAACAAGAGCGCCGAGTGTCACGTAAGATCTCTGTACTTATTAAGATGGATATCACGTCCGAGAGACTGGACAAACGCAGGGGGGCCATACTTTCAAAACTCGCTAAGTGAACGTAAGTACTTACGCTCTATTTTCTTCTCAATGATTGGTGGATTTTGCTTGAAAGGCCGTCAATGATTGGCTGATGAACTTACGATCTCTTAACTTTTTTTGAAAGTATAGGTCCTCGTTTTTAACGGAGTCACTGCAGCGTCGTGTGTAGGGAAATTGATTCACAAGCATGTACATTTGAGAACAAACAGGCTCAATAGACCGAATTATTTACGGAATTTTAAAATAATTTAGAATTGAAACCACGGTTGATACTGAAATTCGTTTGAACCGGAATCATTTGACATTATCTATAACAGACACAGTCCAACTTATGTTTGTATCAATATTTGTTATTTTAAAAAATGAAATTTTTTAATAATGAAAATTTATAATTAAATCATTTAATTTTACTTAACAAATTTTCTCATGATATTTGACAGTAACACATGGTAGCCGAAGGAGAAAAAAACGAGTCCATAATGATACTAGTTATTGATCTTGAGCTTATAAAAGCCTAAACAGGTCAGAAGTTAAACAGGAAGAAAAGTTTTTCCAATTTGTTCGCGTCGATAACAAATCATCTTATGTAAATTAATAGACACCAAATTACTTTCAGAATGGAGTCGATATTAACATTTTTACCAATTTTCGGACAAATGTTGATTCTGAAAACTCATTGCGAAGCCTGGAAAATTCCCAACATTCTCTTCAACGTTTTCCGATTATCTCGAACATAGTTTATGAAATACGAACGTCCGAGAAAGGGATCATATGTTTTCTAAGAGGTTGTTATTCACTATAATATATTATATATACAAACAAGCTTTGCAAATTCAAGAATTATGGAATCTAGATCAGGTTGGAAAGGCTATTGCTTTCACTTGTCAATAAAAATGCTCTCAGTACTGATCGATGAAGGCGATAAATTGCCAGTTCCAGCGCAAATAGGTAGCGTTGGACGAAATTAATTGCCTGCCTACTTTCGGCGCGCTTGAGAAGAGCTACTCACGAACCCAAATTAAATTGGTTCGACCGCAGTCTCGGTCAGCTTTAGGCTTTCCCTTCATTTGTTTCGATTTTGCTTCGGTTTACGAATTGCGCGATCGAGAGGCTACGCGATCGAGTGATGCACGTGACATGATCTTGACGACCGATCGCACAGCGTCGATATCCAAAATCGTGATCTGATTGGAGATTGTGCCAAGATAACGGTGCGAGGAATAGTTTCTAAAAATTTTGAGGAATTGTTTTTTATTTCATCGATACATTGAATAACTTGTGTTATTTTAGTTTCACTTGTCAGTCAACTATAATAATATGGGTAAATTATCCATTATATGCACCATGTAAATAATTATGGTTGGCCTTTGACGTGACACGCAGCTGGTGGGCCGTGTGACACGCAGCTGGTGGGCCGTGTGACACGCAGCCGGCGGGCCGTGTGACACTCAGCCGGTGGGCGGTTGCGTGACATTCATACGAACAGTTACGCTCATCGACGCGCGTAAATGAAGTGCGACGGCGGCGCGTAACTCATACTGCAGGATAACATTTCGATACGCTGGTGGTCGAAAAAAATGACGACCGTTTTAAGGTTGGAATCATAACGGCAGGCGAGAGATGCGTAGTGGCGCTCCACTGAACATGCGCGCCTGCAATCACCTACTTCAATGCCTGAAATAATGATGCACTAATCTGTGTTTTATCAAATAATCTGGAAGTCATTCGTCAGATATTAACTGAATCTATTTATAAAGATTTTTGTAACCTTTGTTTTAGTTCAGTCAATTGTCTACTAACAGTAGTGCCTGGTGCTAATGAAATTTAGGTGCTACTGAAATTAAGATAAAAATTCTTCGTAGATTTCATGCTAACTAATTCAACGGATCAGATTCCAAGTTCTCCAAGATAAATTAATCAATTAATTAAACACGAGATGGTATATTACTACTGTGATCAATATTATTCAGTATTTCCATCATTCCAAATAAAACTTTGAACAAATTTGCAGAATAAGTTTGGCAAGTTTTGTACATTTTCATTGGAACGACGCACAAGTAATTAGATATTTAATAGATATTGTAAGATGAATGATCGAGAGCACCAGTCGTGAGAGTTACATTAATCAGTTTTTATAAGTAATTCGATGTATAACAGAGATATCGTACGAATGATCGATGACAGCATTCGTGAGTTACATGAAACAGTTTTTATAAGTAATTCGATATATAACAGAGATATTGTAAGAATGATCGAGAGCAACAGTCATGAGAGTTACATTATTCAGTTATTATAATTCAAATTATTTTTGAAATTAACAAAATAATTTGTGAATATAATTAATTTAACAAGTGAAGTTTCCATTACGGTGCCGACATGAGACCCTTAATCCTACCTGGGTTGCTGCCTTGCCCAGTCCAGGGTAATCCTAGCAGCTGTACCTGCAAAACAAATTAAAATTTTATTTGCGAATAATAACTTATCTAGAGACGGTAAAATATATTTGATATGACTAAAGACATTCAACAAAAATTTTTGATGTACGGTACACAATTTTCACACACATATACAATATATTTTGAGAATTTAAAATTTACAATTGACTAAGGCCAATAATGGCCCAGATGAAACTACTTACCTTGAGCAGCTAGCAACCTTCGAAATTTTTGTATCATTCCGAGTATTATATTATTGTATTGTATATTTGTGCGCATTTAAAATTCATTATTCTTCCAAAATTGCTTCATCGGGAGATGAAAAGCGAGAGGAGCGAGTCATTCATGCAGTTGATAAAAATAATGCATCGTCAAGTTTCACGGCAGACATCATTTCTTGTGACGTGGTACGTGCATGGTGTTAGAATTGTAAATTTAAGGCTAATCAAAAAGGAGTCTAGAGTTCAGAACGGATTATCTCAAAATTTATTCAAATAGATCAATTAAATAGAAGAGCAATGTTTAAATGCGCTAACTTTACTTAATTATAACAAATAAACTGCACAAACTTACGCAAGCCAAAAGCATTCAACTTGTCGGCTATTGCTGCTGCACGGTACATCAAAGCCCGTTTTCCTTTCGCTGACGATATATATATTTTTAATCTCGCCTTCAATCTCATCGGACACGTTTATTACCGCACATTATTCAACAAGAAGATGGCCCATAATTGCATTCATTACTCGGTGCATACTGAAATAAAATACGAACTCTTCATCACTGATCGGAACGGCGACTGCAATTCTCGAAGCGAATCCGTTGTTCAAAAACGTGGACTTTCGTTACATTTTTTCACGTCAGGATTCTCAGCAGCAGGAATCAGTGCATATCCTACCGACAGAGGAAATCTTACGGGATCCTGATGACTTTTTGCTGTTCGGCCAACTTTTGTCGAAGCGGAAATTAAAGGACACATGAGAGAAGCCGTTAGAGGAGTAGAAGCGTTGATGGCTCAGATGTAAAAGAAACTTAAGGAATTTCCGAAAAATAAAGATTTCCTTAATGATTAGGATTGCTGCTCAAGCAGACCGTTTGAAAGCAAAATTGATCGTTTCCTTCATGCCATCGAGATCGATCCTCAATGATTACCTATTGTATTTAATTTCATACAGATCTGATCAGTAAATATATAATCTGGAAGGGAGTTATTTGGGAAAAGTTGCATAATATCTACATCCTATGAAGAAATACATTTTAATCCAATATTGTTACAAATTTGCATTATATTTTCATACAAATTTAGGGTCCTCACTCAGGAAATGAGGTCTTAAGAAGCCATTGGTATAAACGCCCGCTTTGTTAACTGACGGAATTAACCTAATCTCTCGGTCAGCTGCTCTCTTTATGACGTAAATTATATATGCATCCCAAAATACAACAGTAATTTTGAAGAAATACGTAGGTTATAAATTGGATTTCTCTTTTTTAATCGTTACAGCACGTCTCGTTTTCCTGAGTAAATCATTTTATTTTGGTGACCTTCTATATTATGATACGAGAAAAATCCGCGTACTATAAGGATGAGGTATCATGTAATATCCGTTTTGTTTGAGAAAAATTTCAGCTTTTGTTCACATTTCGATTAGAAAATTTTACACCACCACACGCCTGCTCTCCATGAATGAGGGCAAAAATTCAGCTTTCGTTATTCATGGATAATAGAAAATCTCCCAACCGAGCAGTGTATGCGTTCCATGCACTTGCATAGTGGTCTTTTTATTGAAAATGGACGATGGATTCTTAAGAGAACTGTCGAAAAACTCCCAGTCTAGGCTACGGTTGGACAACTGCTAGTCAAAGACCATTAAATTTTCCCCAGTCCCGGGAACTTTCATGGAACTTCTTTGAATTTCTCTCCCATTCTTTGTCACCAATTCAGCCACAGTTCCAGTTCTTTTTAGGAGATGACAATGGACCTCTGCAGTGCGTCTTCCAATGGTAAGAAACACGAGAAGAAACTCAGGTAGCTGCTAATGAACGAACCCAGACCCCTGGAGAGATCCTCTCATGTCACAGTTGCTGGCACTTGGATCAATTGCTCTTAGCAGTCGGCCTCAGCTTAATAATGAAGGGTGGCGAAGGTTGATGATCTTGCCTAGGCGAGTACACTGAAAATCTTTCCCTCGGACTCAGTTCAGCAACGAATGGCGCTGAAGGTTGATTATCTTGCCTAGGCGAGTACACTGAAAATCTTTCCCTCGGACTCAGTTCAGCAACGAACGGCGCTGAAGGTTGATTATCTTGCCTAGGCGAGTACACTGAAAATCTTTCCCTCGGACTCAGTCCAGCAACGAATGGCGCTGAAAGTTGAAAATCTTGCCTATAGGCAAGTACACTGAAAATCTTTCCCTCAGACTCAGTCCAGCAACGAATGGCGCTGAAGTTTGATGATTTTGCCTAGGCATGCGCACTGAAAATTATTCCCTAGGACTTAGTTCAGTAACGAATGGCGCTGAAGGTTGACTATATCTGTTTTGGGCAAGCATCTTTTTCTCCAACCTTTCTCAATATGCAATTGCTTGTCGTCGTTTTAAATTATTCGTCATTCAATTCATATGTAAACCAGTCCTAAATCAAGATGGACAACGAAATGATGGATTTGTCGAGAATTCTAGGATGGAATAATTATCCTAAAATTACTTTTAAAAACCATTCAGTAATGGGAATTTAGGATAAACCAACTTATTTGCCAACACAAGAAGCAAAGGATATAAAATTCAAATCTTAACTTTCAATAAATTGTGACTCGATTCCTGTAATGTTCCGAGGGTCTAGTTTTACCAATATTTTAGAAATATCAAAGAAATAGTTTTGGGTGGGTTTACTCATTATTCCAGCAATAATTGAGCAAGCATTATTGCTTTATAAATGACTTTAGCTTATACATCAGCTGCTTTACCCACTTCTTAGTCGTCAAGAACGAGCCAACCTTTCACCGGACTAACCTCAATGTCGGCGAATGTACAATCTTTAAGGTCGCATCGGATATAGGATATAAATAGATAGCAATCACGGAGACAATTAAGCACTCCTTTCAATAGTTAAAGGAACTGGACAGGCCACTTTCATTGCCCAACAAACAGTGAAGACAGAGGCCAAGCCTTGAAGGGAGTGGGCCGTTCAATGTGCGTTTGGGTTACAAAAACCTGCACTGCCTTTCAGATATTTAGAACTACGACACTAGATGAAAATCGGTATTTCTATAATCGAATGACATCCACACGTACGCCAGTTTAATGTGGTTCCATGCAGAAGAACAGCCTTTCAAGTGAAGCTTTAGATTATGAATTATCTATCGCTAAGAATACTTCGCGTGCATTAATTTTCGTTTGCGATGAATCCGGCAGGGTGCGGACGATCTGTGACAATTCTTCAAATTTTGAGTAAAATGAGACGCTGAGTAACAATAGACTAATGTTAAATAATAAATACTTGATAAGTGTAACTAACTATATGAATACCAAAGACCTGTGTTGAGTAAATGTCGTTTAATAAATAAATAAAATGATGGAAAAAATTACTTAGAAAAGAGATTGGATACGATCTTATACGATTTTATTGTCACATTGACGTCAGATTTCGCTGATCAATATTTAAAGCCAGATGAATCAATCATTGCTCAGGGTAACAATGCACCGTTTGTGAGAAGCTTATGATAAATTCAGGTCAGCATCTTCATAGTGTAACAATTGAGAATTCAGAAGAGCTGTCAGGGTTTTACCATTCTCAGCCATATGCAAAATGAATTAATTATTGATTATTAATATTAATCGGCGGTATCGAAGTAAGTACCTAGTTATGACCACTGTAAGCATGTTTTATATAAATGACTATTCTGTATAGCATCAATTAAAGTTACATAGAACAAAAATTTAAATAGATTGTTAAGGTTGTTTGAAGAAACTGTTGTACAGAAATATAATTATTCAAAGCATTTATATAAAACAAATCAAGCAACAAATTGATGCCTGTATAGAGAATAATTAAAAACGGGTGTAAATGAAAGCATGACTTAAAACGTGACATGAACGTTTGGCTCATTAATTGAGTAATAAATCTCAAACAACGTTGATGAGAACAAAGATGCATGAGAGACAAAAACATACCAAGACAGACTTAAGTTTATTTTTCACCGCTCTGTGTAGCGATGTTTAGGTAATTGCCATTTAAAAGGACTAAATGAAACTAATATGCGAAATGTTGCAAAGGAATCACCTTAAATATAAGATTCCAATTTCCTGCTTCAGGATAAATTCCTTTGCTTCTTAGACACACAGTGTAGATTTATCTGCATAAAACTGACAAAAATAATAAATAAACGACATGAATACAATAGAAGCATTAAGTAACAGCAAAACACAAATACAAATCCTAAAATTCGTCTTTCCTCAATAATGTAAAAATACTTACTGCAGTTACTCTGAATAAGTTAACTTAATCGAAAATCATATCAATCACTCACCTATTTCAGTCGTTTGAAACATAGAAATAAGTAAGTTCGTATGGACTAAATAAATAAAATATTTATTTCCAATAGAATATTTATTTAAGTACAGGCTGAAAATCTTTCAAGGAAAGTAACGCTTCAATTTCCAGGTCCATGAGAATTGAGAAGTTTAGATTAAGCGAGTGAAGTTATTTTGATTACGTTTGAACATGGACAATGAAGGCTATGAACTTATTGATGAAAAAAGTAACATCTCTGAAAATAGTAGAATTTTTATTATTGAAGCAACTAATTTAGGAGTAAAAAGAAAATATTTTTATACATGGCTGTTCATAAAATTTCAACAACACTTTACAAGGGCTTCGATTTTCCGATGTTGCTTCCAAATAATTTGCTTAAAATTTATACTGTACTAAAATATCTCGGAATTAAAAGCAAAGATATTATATATGAATTTTTTAATAGAATAACAAACCTTTAATTTGTGAAAAAATAATTACATATTTTGATTGTATTTTAATTTCTATTATTCATTGCATAGTTTTCAATTCCTGCGAGTCAATCAAGTTCCTAATATTGCTCTTAATTAACGATGATATTAGCAATATTATTATTATTCTTATTGCTCTTAATTATGATTAAAGATGATATTGCCCAAAATTAACGATGAAAAGCCCATGAGGGGTAACGGAGTTGGTTTATCAACGAGCAGTCGGGATTTGCGACCACCACAGCTCCCGGTCACTGCATGCAGTTCAAAATCTAATGAAATGCAGCAGTAGAGATTGAAACCGACAAGATGTGAATCAGTTACCTTCTTGCAACCAAAAAGGCGTTCACGTCTGTTTTACTTCACGGTACTGCGCTCCTTCTTTTCCAACCAAGCACAATTTAGTCATCGAAATGAGCACCATTTACAGTCGCACGGAATTCATGGATGGAGTTCGTTAATTGATTGTTACATCTTTGCCTTATTCCTGTTTTGTAAAAAATGCCTTGATATTAACAATTTCTAGTTATAACACGGCAACACGACTTATTCGATATCGCATTCCCACACATCTGAAGTTTATCATCAACAATAACAATATCCATCACTTAGAATGCACACCAACGGTCCCTAATTGAGCAATTGCCGTTGCCGGTCACCGCACCTCGAGCCACGGAGCAAGGCTGTAGCCCAACAAGTTGTTAACCCGCCGAGGCCTTGAAGGCGAGTGAGTGAACTACCGCAGTACTGGCTTAGTTACCCTAGTGACGTCGTGTAATAGTCACGTGCATATCGCCCCCCTCTCTTTCCTAACTATCTGGACGCTGGCTCCGGTGTCACTGCGCTCCCATGCACCTAAAATTGTATGAACTTCGCAGTAGAACCGCATTAATGGTTGGCCTAGCGCTAATTATTCAGTGGCTGGAATCAAATAAGAAAATCGTGAAAAGTTGCGCGTGAAGCATCCACGCGCACCAGTGTTCAGTAGAGTTGATAAACATATCTACTAAAATAGATCAGTACTCACTGAAGTGACTACAGAGAATACATTTTCTCACGTCCGTCCATCCGTCACGGACAAACGGACGGACAGACGGACGGACGGACGGACATGACGAGCACAATAGTGCATTTTTTCATAAATGAAAAACGCGCTGAAAAGTGTCAGAATCAACTAATGATCGACTTGACATCACTTGCACTCTATAATTATCAAAATAAAATATGAACGGCAAACAAACAAAATCTAAAATAATTTTTCTTCAGTTTTTACCTACAATGGAATAAGAGACTCGTCCACATTTCCTGAACGCATTAACAGAAAAGGAACTTGAGCCTCTGCCGCGAGAACAATAATCGCAGTAGAACCGCATTAATGGTTGGCCTAGCGCTAATAATTCAGTGGCTGGAATCAAATAAGAAAATCGTGAGGCCTAGCGCTAATTATTCAGTGGCTGGAATCAAATAAGAAAATCGTGAAAAGTTGCGCGTGAAGCATCCATGCGCACCAGTGTTCAGTAGAGTTGATAAACATATCTACTAAAATAGATCAGTACTCACTGAAGTGACTACAGAGAATGCATTTTCTCACGTCCGTCCATCCGTCACGGACAGACGGACGGACGGACCGACGGTCATGACGAGCACATTAGTGCATTTTTTTCATAAATGAGAAAATGCGCTAAAAAGTGTCAGAATCAAGTTATGATCGACTTGACATCGCTTGCTCAGTATAATCAGCAAAATAAAATATGAACGGCGAATAGACTAAATCTAAAATAATTTCTTTTCAGTTTTTACCTACAATGGAATAAGAGACTCGTCCACATTTCCTGAACGCATTAACAGAAAAGGAACTTGAGCCTCTGCCGCGAGAACAATAATTTATTAATACCAGCCCGAGTTTTCCAAGAGGCCTTTGAGCCAATGTCATAACTTAGGTGGTCAGTTCATCTTCTGGAGAGCAAGAACAAATTACTGCAATTAAGACCGCAGCAATTATAGCTTTGCCAATGTGTCAAGAATAATGTGAACCTTGCGTAGACTTCATTTTTTGCACTTTTCAATGAGACTCGAATGACAAACGCTAAAGAATTTGGGGATTCTTGATTTAAAGCTCAAGAGATGCTGCGTTAAATTGAAATAATATTTACGTTACTGTATCAATGCTTGAATTGAACCATCATTTGGTTGATTAATTCAATCCGAATTAATAAACATTTTTTTCAAACAACTAGCAGCCTAATAGATTTTCTTTATGGCGGGAGCGTCAAGGAAACTACATATATAGCAAATTCACAGATGCAGAGGTAAGTGAAAAATACTATATGCAGCGGACGGAGAAATTAATTTAAGAATATCAGGGTAATAATAATCTATTTTTGAATAATCTAGGTAATTTGAGAATTATTTCTAGGTAATAATACGAAATATTTTCTCAGCACATTGGACTCACAGTTGTTAAGTAACTTGCCTACCACAAATGTTTGAAATAATCATACATCAAGCATCGTAGCCATGTATTGAAAAAGAAGAATTTCTGCATTCCTTGTGAACAGCTAATGCGCCAGTCATGAACCACGACGAGTCTCCCCGAAATATTTTTAATCACGAGCGGAATTCAACGGCGGTTTTGCGGCGGAACACTCTGCTGAATCACGGCTTACAGTCTCCCAGTTAGAGATCACGCACGGCAGAGACAACGGTACATCCTAGCCCGCCTCTGCCGGACAATATGCTACGTGACACGGCGAAAATACGCTAAATTCGGTGCGTGCGAGACTCGAATGTATGTGGCTTTCTTCTCTGCCATGACAACCTCTTTATCCAGCGCAGTGGAGGATTTACGTGCTTTGGTTTTGCAGTTTGACAAGTTTAAAAAAAAACATTCAATTAGCTTTGTGTGCAGGCTTTGTTTGCAAGGAAGTAAGAAAGAAGAGATGCGGCACATAGAAATTCGTAGGGTGCAAGAAGAACATTCTTATACAGAGAAGAATTAATTTAAAAACTAATTAAATAAAACACAGCGCCTTAAAGTTTTATTTCAGTGTCATTTGGAGGCCAATTGAGCTAAGCTGTTCGTGTAAGCTCTCTAACACGATGTTCTACTCAAATTAGAATGAAGAACATCAGAGCCGATTGTAACCAAAAAAACTGTACCGCACACATCACATATAAATTGATGATGGATTGCTACTCCTTGTCATTTATTGAAACCAACATCCCATTGAAGTATAGTTTCAATATTCTTAGTCAGGAAATGTCAGTCAGCTATGACCACCTTGAGCAGGGATTAGTCGACGAGCTGCATCAGATGTTGGGGATTGACCTAGAAAATTATGTTTTCGTTATTATTCATTAAAAATATATCGAAATAATTTTTTACAAACCACCAATGCAACTCTGAAAGATGCTCTAAATACGTTGCCTACGCTATTAATACCTTTCAATCATGTGATTTGAGTGAGGCATTGAAATATTGCTTATTCCGCAGGCGCCTCTACTCTCAATGTTGATCTTGATCGCCTTGAATTAATTCATTCCAATTACACGAATAATAAACTGCATGGTGTGCACACAAGGCGCCGCCCCTTGCGTTTGCGTTAACCTTCTCGCCAGCTATGAAGATCCTTGACCAGTTTTTTTACGAACTAACATCCATCCTTAGGAAGCTTCCAAACGTCCTTTCAAAATGGCGAGGACTCCTATCGCTGCACAGTGTACGTTCAATGTGCAAACGCGCCTCAGAGTTCAGGGATAGGAATATCATTTATCATAACAAATGGCAGCGGCGGTGAGTTTTTGCCATTCAGGCGCGTTGTTTGGATAATGTACTTGGTTAATGAGGGTATTGGTAGAAGGTCGTTCTGTACAATCTTGACTATTGTACGACACACCGGCAAGCATATGATGTTCTACAACAAAATTATGATGTCAGTAGTTACTAAAGCATGCAATAGCCAGGCTCTTTAAAAAAATACAATGGAAACAGACTACCTTTAAGGACTAACAACAGACTACTACTACTTACTTTTCATAAGGACTACTTTTAGTCCTTATGTTAAAATTTTCTTGAAACCTTGATATAATAATTAATAATTTCTTGAATAATAATTATAGTTTTTTTTGCCATATTAGTGAATAATTGTGAAATTGGACGCTATTTCACTCCAGTGGCTGGAGAGAAGCATAAATTATCGCCCGAAGAGGTTCTTCAACGCAAAGAACATTAATGAGCATGGCATCGCCCATGCAGATTCTACTGGATTCGATCGATTTTAAGGTGAATAGATAAAAGCCGTGCTTTCGAATGTGGAATTTAAGACTCATGCGTAATATTAAAGTAATGCATTAGAAGCCTGTTAGCACATTAAAAATATGATGCACCTGTCCACATTTTTTTGAGTGAAGAGTACGGGTGAACGGTCTCGATGAGATCGAATGAACTCTGTTTGGATCAATTCTTCCGGCTTCTAGTTGTCTCAGGACAAGTTTTTTGACCTTGATCGCTAGAGTTGTGTCCTAAAGCTACCCGAAGGCAACACGATCCTGCTAATCTTTAGAGGCGAGAAAATGACAAAACAAAAATACGCTCCTCTAAATTGGGCTGAGAGAACGGACCGCTCTGCAGAGCACGGCTGGGAGAACGGACCGCTCTGCAGAGCACGGCTGGGAGAATGGACTGCTCTGCAGAGCACGGTTGTGGGGCTGGGAGAAAGGCACACGAACGGTAGTCACGATTGTCTAGCGATACAAATTAACTGAATTAGCTTCGGATGGTGCAGGGAGTTTTCTCAGAAAACCGCCAAGCAATTTAGTTCAGTAGTTGCAAGCTCGACAATAGATAAGCAACAACAGTTCATTGAAACTCTCATGAAAACTGTCATGGGAGAAATGAGAAATCAGAAACGAAAACAAGACTTTTTAATAAAATGAAACCTATTAAAATTTAATGTACCTCGGTTTTCCGGGTAGAAACAACTGAAAGTTGAGCGCACTCAAAATTTCTATAACGCATCACCGTAACAAGCTGGCAACATTTGAAAAAAATATATATATTGAAATAATTAAAACTTCGATAACCTTCAGTTTGGGGTAACTTTCTCAAAATTTAGAATAGATAGATGAAAACAGAGGGGATAAGATTCTGATTTTTAACTTTTTTATTCAGATTTTTTATTTATTCATTTTTTTCCTTGACGGGTGAAAATTATCGACTATGCCGATATACCTTCAAACTTCTATAAATAACAAACAAGAACTAAACTAAATAAATAAATACAAAACTAGAGTAAAAACAAGAGAATAATTAAAATGTCTAACGTAAGACAACAACGAACAGGTAAGAATTGAAAATTCGCATATTTCTTCAGGTCGTGGTTTTCCAGTTTTTTTTTAATCGTCCAGTTTTAGGACGGACGTTAAAGCTCCCAAATTCCCGAGCAGCAAACAGTAGCAGTGGGCAATTCATATCGCCGACAACGCGGGGATTTTTTGAACTTCATTATCATATCATTTATCTTACTTCAATCATTATTCAAGAGGTGGTTTAGATGCTAACGAGCTCAGGCATGCCCCATAAAATTCAGTGCATTTCTAGAACAGATTCTATTGGGGTAAGTGAATTTGCCAGGGAGTAATGCCACGGCCCACTTAACTTCATACAAATGGCGTTCCCCTCTCTTCCCCATGTCTGTCTGCATGCAACAGAAATTACCAGTTCGGGATAGCAACTACAAATTGGAGTCCTCTCACCAGCGATGAGAAATCATTTACGTTTAAGTGGGAGAACAAATTATGCCTACCGGTCACAGCGTTTGGACGAGACTATGCTAGGCTGGACACAAAACGAACCTCGTACCTGTAAACTTAGGGTAAAAGAAAAGAAAAAATAAGTGAATATACGATGAATATTATTCTATCAAATCGCGATTCAGATTTGGTAAGATTTTTTTTCGATCAAGTTTCGATCGCTTTTCGATTACAAATCAAGTTTACAAGTTTCGATTACAAATCTATAGTACATGCGCGTAGAAACACCAATCAGCAGGAAAAAAACGATCGAGAAGTCTCATAAATAAACATCTTCACACCGAAATTTTCTGGCAATTCGGAATATTTTCGCGATGAAAATAACTTCAGAGACGCATACCGTCTAGGCCACAGCGAGGCCGTATAAATATAAGCGAGGTAATGTATGCACCAGCGGGCAATAGGACTTTCTTCACCCTGTCAGGCGGTTAGTTCCAGCAAGGCTCCCGTAACGAGTCGGGATAATCGATGCAAGTTGCGCACACTCGCCCAAGTGCCAAACACAAGCCCGGGCGACTGCGCGGGAGAGGAGGCAATGTTTATTTAATGCGTAGAGAAAATTTTAACGGAAACTTAGGCAATGTCCATTGAGCCAAACAAGCGAAACAAGCAAGTTAGATTTCCGAACGCAATCCTAGTATAGAAGGCAATAGGCAAATCATTTGCAAATGAAGTAAGCCGCAACAAAATAGAATTGGCGCGCAAATAAATTGTTGTCAAGGTGCTTATTTATTTCATAAAATCACTATCATTATAACAGGTACATATCATGGAATATCATGCCTCTCTTCAGTAATGAGCTTTAATGGTATCTCCCTCTCTCAAGTAACGAGCCTTTATAAGGGTATTTCTTCCTCTTTCAAGGAATGGGTCTTTTTAAGGGTATTTCCCTCTCTCAAGTAATGGGCTTTTTAGCGCATATTCTCATTTATGGAAGAAAGGCACTGTTGTGCTCGTCATGCCCGTCCGTCCGTCCGTCTGTCTGTCTGTCCGTCCGTGACTTCGCGTTTTCGTCGACGAGAAAATGCGCTCTCTGTCACTCACTGCAGTGAGTACTGAGTTACATTTCTAAAGGGTATTTCCCTCTCTCAAGTACCAAGCCTTTTTAGGGTATCTCCCTCTTTCAAGTAACGAGCCTTTTTAGGGTATTTCCCTCTCTCAAGTAACGAGCCATGAGGGCATTTCCACTCGCCAGTAATAAGCCATTCTGGGGTAGTTTCCTAATTTCATGGATGTTAGGAAAGACGAAAGCTTTCGCCTAGAGGATCACGACTTTTCAGTTGCTCGCTCGGAGGCGAACTTTTGTCTTTGTCCTGACGTGCGTGACGGAAGTCGACATCGAGGAAGAGAAATAATAGCAGGCAATTAGTACGAGATGACAATTGCAAGGGGACATATGGCGGGGGATTTTTCGTGACAGCACGAAAAAGGATGGAAGGGAAGTTTTGTATTTTTTAATGTTTATTTTTAATTGCAGGGAGTAATTTATTTGCGAGGAGAACATATACTCAAGATTTCGTCTTGATTACTGAACTTGGGTTGAAATTTGGAAAAAAAACTTCATCATTTACATGGAATATATAAATACTGTCTATGCACGTTAAAACAAAAAGCAATATTTCTTCGAGAATTATGGTTCTACACTTCTTCTTAAATGATAACCATTTTTCGCAAGGTGGACCCCATATGAAATTTTGCTTCAAGGTTCAATACTTACGATAAGCTCATCAGAAACGAAAACATTTGTAAATGAGCTATACTACAGCACCATGTACGAAACCAATTCAAGACATGAAAATATTTTTTATTGAGTGCCGATAAATATAAACTAAACGGAATTAATTACCTAAGCCCAAATGAGTAAATTTATAATGAAATAAAAATTAAACCCTCGTCTGTAATGGTAATCCGTGTAAATATCCGGTGACGGCGAGAGATAACCGTAGACTTAATAACAGAATGAAGCCGAGGGCCCTGAATAGCAAACATTCCTATCGTTAATTACCAGACGAGGTTGGAATATTAATGTGGCGGTAGTGAATGGGCGTCGTAATGCAACAGAGAGACGCCAGATAAGAGTGACCTACAGGCATTAGTTTCAATAAAATATGGTTCCCCTAGGTTCCCCTGGAAATATCTGTTAGAAATAAGGTTCCGAATGAAAATATACTAGTGGGAACCTTATTTCTAACAGTTATTTCCAGGGGAACCTAGGCATGGGCTGTTGCCTCAACGTGGATGGCGTCTCGTCATCATAAAAAGATGCGATAGCTGCGAAAATATGATAGCGGATACGTGAAAAAAATCAATCCTCCTACAGAAAAATATTTCCTTGGTTGTTAAACATTTGTGATTTAAATAATGGAGAATAAGCGGACCGTGGAAAATGCGGATACGTGAGAAAAAAATCAATCCTCATACAGAAAAATATATCCTTGGTTGTTAAACATTTGTGATTTAAATAATGAAAGCGTTTAAAGTGATGAATAGTGTTGAAAATATTTATGAAGAATGAAATAACTGATGTTACCATTTGTAACTCGTGCAGAGCCCAGATTCAGTGGGATATGCTAGCAATAAGATTCTCTAGCGGTCTCTAGCTGTTTAAAATAGGCACATTTTACATCATTTTTTCATCTGTGATTAATAATGTCATGTACGTCATGTATTCGATATGGCCAATCTGACACATTCGAAACGTTTTGAATGCTACCCACTCTTTCGATGAAGCAAATAGATGAATTTATTTATTACTAATTGGATGATAAGGAAACACATAAAATATGCCTTCAAACGAAAAAGTTTTCCTATTGGAATATTTGAGCCAAAATTGAAAGAAACTTTGAAAACGACAATCGAAAAATTCACACAAAATTACGTACGACACAACACAATTACAGGTAATGTCACCACGATGTGAAAGGCAGTTCGTATATCATACGTGAGATATTCAGAAGGATTGAAGACTGGAAATGATTTCATTACATGCGCAAGGCAATGTTTAGTTCCCATTCAAGGACAAGTTTTGAACTCCCCCATGAAAATGGTCCAGCGTTAACACGCGTGAGGTATAGGAGGTCCATAATAACAGAAACCATTCGCACGTAATGAGATAAAAACACAGCCTATGCAGAGCGTTTAGTTAAGAAAAAAGCGGTTATTGAGCCGAATCTACCACTTTCCAATGATCCTAATTATGCCTTCAACTCTTCGATGAACGCTAATGCTATTCGTTCGTGGTAAATTCGTGGAAGGTACCAATAAACTTAGTTGGTGGGGAAAAAACGGCCACGACGAATCAACTTTCCGAAAAAAATGTAATGATTGGATCATAGAGTCTCACGAAGAACGGAAATTCGTAAACGGGTAAATTAATGAATACTCGTGACCACATATACCACCTTCGATTTTTTAAGGTTTTCATTAGCGATAAATGGAAGTGACTTAATTTGTGTCTTTAAATTCATAAGCAATATTGGTCCGTAATAACAGAAACCAGTCGCACGTAATGAGATCAAAACACAGCCTATGCAGGGCGTTTAGTTAAGAAAAAGGCGGTTATTGAGCCGAATCTACCACTTTCCAATGATCCTAATTATGCCTTCAACTCTTCGATGAACGCTAATGCTATTCGTTCGTGGTAAGTTCGTGGAAGGTTCCAAATAAACTCGAGTTGGTGGAGAAAAAACGGCCACGACGAATCAATTTTCCGAAAAAATTATTGATTGGATCATAAAGAGTCTCACGAAGAACGGACATTCATAAACGGGTGAATTAAGGAATACTGGTGACCACATATACCACCCTCGATTTTTTAAGGTTTTCATTAGCGATAAATGGAAGTGACTTAATTTGTGTCTTTAAATTCATAAGCAATATAAGCATAAGCAGGTAAGATATCTAGAACTCAAAAGTCAGAGATCAGGGCAATAACTGCATATCTCGCCGGGCCCAATCAATAAAAAATATTCGTATTCATGTCATTAGCTTGTAACTGAATGGGAAATTTTATGAGATAATTTGCAACAGTAGGACCTAGTTGTGTTGAATTTTTATAATTGACAAAGTTAAACATTGTTTTATAGAATTCGAACCATACAGAGTATATTTGAAATATATTGAGAAAGGAACAAGTTGATTTAGACTAAAATTGCGTTCAAATTTTTATGGCAAAATTTGCAAGCGTTCAAGATTTTTCGGGGAACGTCACTGAGTGGAGATAAGCAATTGGACATTAAGGTGGTGCTTGAGAGCCGCGAGGTCCCGGACAGGTTCCTAAGCAGTTCTTCACTAATTAGGGTGAACTTTACTCCACTCGTAAATGAGATGACGATCTGAAATTTTCCATACTTATCTAGGTATTTATTTACAATCCGTGTAAAGGAACAAAAAATATGTAAGCTTTGTATAACGCTAGTTCGGAGTTCGGGCGGGTCTACATACCCCCCTTAACACAGAAACCAACCAGGCCAGGAAGGCATGGATATATCTTCACCACTGAGCGCTGATTGAATAATGCTAAACGCTTCATGATCGTTTAATCATGAAGTCAACTTGTTAATCAATTATATGGAATCTTTCATAAATCATGATGGTTTACTCAAGAGAGTACTATGCGATATGGTCTAAGCAAGAGAATACTATGAGCTATGGTTTACTCAAGAAACCATTATATATGGTCTACTCAAGAGAGGCCATTATTATCAATATTATAGAAGTCGCAAAACTTTCATGCGATGCTGAGACGTTATAGTCTGTCATCGGTTCGCAGCTTATATAACAATTATAAAGCCACTTTCTCGTTGAAGTGACGGTGACGCCTCAGGACAGATGTGACATTTACGGAATTAAAGAAATCATTTCCCGCGCCTGGAATAAATCTGGAAACTTCTGCTTCCTGCAAGACGAAGAAATTCAGTAACCGCATCTCGCATCGCACGTCCGACATACTCGGTCCCTTTCATTTCTCAAAAGCAATAAAGAATGCGACAGCTTTTATCACGGAGGAGAAACAAGAAATTAATTGTACATTCCCAGCGTCCGTAGAATGCGAAGAAACATTTAAGGAATTGCTTGATCATGAATACTTCTCGGGATATTTATCATCAACATCGCTTTAGCTTGTTCAGCTGTACGCATTGTATAATCAATGTGATTTGTGATCAAAAATGAGTAGAAGATTCTTGCATAAAAATTCATTATACATAGGAAACCTTGCCATAATGTGTAGAGCTTTGAAGATTTTGAATTATTATGTTTTATGAATTCTTATTTTGGTGCATGTGTTTCGTTAAAGGGACATGAAAACTTTAATGCTTCTAGAACACTCCCATTAGGTTTTCCTTTTCTCTCCTTCATGAAATTCGGGCCCTAGATCATACTTTGAACCACAATAACAAAAAACAATAATATTTAATAAAAATAAATAAACTCGGGAATAAGGCCATCTTAGTTAGAGCAGCTAGTTGCAATATATTTAAGGCAAATATTGAAAATTTCGCACTATGTTTTGTGTTATTGCTTCAATAACAAATGGAGTATATTACGCATATGACGCGAGTTGATGAGAAACTGGAGAAGCGATTACCAAAAAACCGTAATTGATATTCAATTCGGGTTGTTATTAGGAGGTTCTTTTTTGCGGCCACATTTTCTTTACCCGAGGCTCCTTTCCAGTGAAAATTTACAGTCGCGGCAGCTTCTGATTTGAGTACCAGAAACTGGGGCGACTCTAAATTTTGTTAGGGATATGTAGTAACTCCAGCGCAGTGGACTCAACCCGCAGCCGACCACCCGCGTTTTCGATGACAGGAGACCTTACGACAACCACTTGCTGCCCTCGGGTGACCGTAGATTTATCCACGCCGTTCTTCGAGCCGGGAAGCTATACAGTTAAAAATTCTGTCAGAATTATTGGCGTCTGACAGTCGGGCAGTCGGCAGCCATTCGTCAGTGGGGAACTTGAGTTAAAAATTATAGCAGAAATTTGGGCGGCTGACAGTCGGACAGTCGGCAGACATGCGTCAGGGGGTTACTTTATTTTAAAATTCTATCAGAATTATTGGCGTCTGACAGTTGGCAGCCATGCGTCAGGGGAAATTTCAGTTAAAAAATCAGTCAGAATTATTGGCGTCTGACAGTCGGGCAGTCAGCAGCCATACGTCAGGGGGTTACTTTATTTTAAACTTCTATCAGAATTATTGGCGTCTGACAGTCGGCAGCCATGCGTCAGGTGGTTACTTTATTTAAAAATGCGTTGAAGTAGAATTATTTGCGTCTGACAGTTGGGCAGTCGGCAGCCATGCGTCAGGATTGAACTTCAGTTAAAATTATAGCCGAATTATCGGCAACCAAAGGTTGTGATTTCGAGTTTTACACACAGGGTTGACATGACTTTCAATAAGGTTGGATTAGCCTTATTCTGCCTCAGGCCAGAGCTACTGGAAACATAAAACGGTTTTTGCCAGATCTGGATGTTCAATTATTTCCTGCGTGGAGATGAGAGTCAATTGCAAAGCTCTCACCTGAACAGAAATTTTAAAAGACCATAATAAATTTAATACAGAACGTGTTCAAAAGCATGGAAGCCACAGTAAAATTGTAAAAGAGTCTTATGCTGCCATGACAACAAAATTTATATTTCCACGAAGTGTACAAGGCATATCCTCCTTGCCTTATTTGTGGAACAGCTTTTGAGACAAAAGGCTTGGTTCCATAAGAATGTTGAAGCCCTTTAGAGGGCAGGTAACCATGTATGGAAACTTGAAGTCGCCGTCCTAAAGAACGCTCACCAAGTCTCCAGCTTTGTGTTTGTGGCTACGTATAATCACCAATCATGGGCCCATCATTCAATACATTACCTAACCTCACTTCACGCTCAAGAATTAAAATATGAGTATTTGAAGAAAAAATTGCAGTTAAGACAACAAGTCTGATGCCCTTTCAAATTTTTCTTAAATCATGGAAGAAGCAATATCTCGTTAATAATTAACGTCAGTGATTGATCAATGTTGGATCTTGTTGAGGTTCGATAGTTTATATTAATAATAGCATGGGTAACTTTAAATGATAAAATATTTAGTCTAGCGGTACGGATTTATTAAAGGCTTCAACTGCGATTTGCACCTTTCAATCGGCTAAATTTAGGATATTTATGAGTTATGTGTACTCGAATTTGTCGTCATAATTTTTAGCTCTAGCTGCAAAACTTGGACTTTTAGCGTATTTCTATATATATCCTGCCACGAAAAACTAAACTGAAGAAAGTGAACTTCTGCTCAAAGTAGTCAAACTTAGATTTGGTGCGAATGGTTTGGTAGAACATAATATTCCTGTCAGAAGAGGTAACTTGATCAGATTTATTATAATTTTTTTGAGCACTGTCCATGCCTTGAAAGCAGCAGTATTAAGTAACATATCGTTATTATTTTGCACTGTCGGAATGCAACGATTCAGTGACGTCTTGAGCGCATGGCTATTAGGACGATATTATTGTTCTATATGATTCACGACAATGTATGTTAAACTTAATCGCAAATGCCGCGGACACTATACATAACTTATCAAATTCTCTTTGGATCCCATTACACTAAATTTATAAACAATTAATCGATGCATTTTTTCAGATTTTCCATTGAAAGAATAGATATCATTAGAATCGGTTTTTCAAAATTACACTGTTGAAAATTTCCTAGTAATCTTTGTAATAATCGCACAAAAATTGTACGAAACTGTAAGCTTCGCCTACTTATTTTACGGTGGTTATTTCACGGGAGTCGTTAAATAATAAATTGTGGACGACACAGAACGTGATGGCCGTTAACTCAATAACTGAACGCAGAAACTGGAACGGAATTATAGGTTTAATTGCGGCAGGACATCACCACGCACGTAACGTTTTAAGAGCTTTCCTGGGTTAAGTTTCATGTCGGAGCAGTGAGAGCTTACGATGGCAGAATGAACCTAGCTATACTATAAGATTACTATAAGAAAATCAACCCAACGCGGTTTATTTATATTAGAACATACATCAAAAATACAAGTTTATCCATCATTCATATTATTATATTCATAGGCGATTATTTCTGATTAAACGACACATGATTTTTGCACGAAGCGCTGCAAACCGCGATCCCAGACTCCTTATAGAGATTACTATAAGAAAATCGACCCAACGTGGTATATTTATATTAGAACATATACATCAACAATACAAGTTTGTCCATCATTCATATTATTATATCGATAGGTGCTTATTTCTGATTAAACGATACATGATTTTTGCACGAAGCGCTGCAAACTGAATTCTGGATTTATTGAAAAGAGCAGATAAATTAGATAAATAGAGTTTAAGAGATAAAATCGTAATTGACGAACAGTAGCTCAGACTTTTCAACGGCCTCTATTATTTTCAAATTCAGTTTTAATCCCGGCAACAAGGACGATCACGCTCATACGCCATCCAAAAATAACTTAAAACAACTTGAGTATTGGTGAAAAATTATTTAATGAATCATTAATCTTCATACAAATCTAACACAATGCGAGATCTAATGTTATGGTTGAAAGACCTGAAATCATCAAAATCTGGGCCTGAGAAAAAATCTGGATCAAAATCTGGGCTCATGGGAGAAAAAAGCCAGGAAAAGAAAAATTATATGGAGAAATCTATGGGAGAACTCAGCAGCAATTGCAAGCCAAGTTGCTGGAATGACTTACAGATTTCATTTGATGGGATGTTAACAGTTCCGAGAGCAGGAGTGTACGGCCACAAAATTTAAGGGTGTAGAACAAACTACGGGACCGGGTGCTCGTGCGTAGAGCGCAACGCAATTTACGGCGAGACGAAGACTTCCATATGATGCGAGCACAAAAATTGCGGTTACTTGATTCAGCGCTAAACTAAAATGGTTTTCATGGCTCGTGTATATTGCTCCATTAAAGGAACGCGAACTGCACCGCTCAGGGCAGTACATGCGAATGTACTTTGGAACATCAGCGCAGTGACAACATAAATGGAAAAAAAATTATGCGTAAGCAATGCAAGCAATGAAAAAATGCGTCTAAGTAAAGAATGAATTGATGATCGATGAAACTGAGATCAATCTGTACAGAATGGAGGAAAAATTCACCTTTTTATAATTTAAATCGATAACACTCACATTGCAAATTTAAAATCCATACCGTTTGAAGCGTGATAAATTTTAGATAATTTTCTGAAATCCTTTTTTGATGAGATATTGGCAAATGAAGGAGCCTTCAACCGAGAAAGAAAATTTGTATTTCTATACATTGAAATGGTACAAATAATCGATATGGATTTCGCACAGCTTTGTGGATTTATTTGACATTAGATACGTTATCATGAAATATTAATTATATTCAATTTCATATCGACGTCGCTTGAACACGACTTTTTTCACCGAATTTAATAAAAAATCAAAATAATTCAGATCATGCTTGACTTGTGGATCAAAATGTTCTATTGAGCAAGAGTTTTACTGTGTATAACTTACTTTGATAAAGAGAAGTTTGTTAGGGATCGCTGGGAATCTTTCGCATGTTGAATTGTGACGCTCGCATGTTGAATGTGACGGGAATGTCAAGTTCATATAATGCAGGTGAATGTGGCCAAAATAAATGGTGAAGCCAAGGCGCGCTTCGCCAACAAAGGACTTGTAATGAACCTACCAAGACCTAGGTAGCCCTTCCATGTCCGGTTAGGGGTTGTTCTTTAAGTGCCAGCAATCCGCTAGCCATGATGACTCCACACTTCTGAAGGAAGGATAATAGTTCCGTAGGAATGGCTCGAAAAAAGCAACCCACCCATGCACTGCCTGCTAAAGAACTGCATGAGGTAACGGCGAATACGACTGACCGTGGTCACGTCTCGAGAACTGGTGCGAACTGTTACACGAACAGCACTGAAGGAATTACGACCCGAGTGGAGTCATGGGAAATAAACGGTCTATTGAAGTGGACGTTATATACAAGTCTGCAGTATTTTGACACGCTGTTATTAACAACGGAGAAAGGAGCATGTGATATTACTGGCTGACGACTAGAGCGGCTTCTCCTCAATCAAGGAAATGATTCCGAACGGAACGGGAAACTTTTCTTCGTCGTAACTCAGCAGGCATCAACCCGAAACAAATGATAGTCCTCCATTGCCCGTCCTGTTCGACGGAGCCATAAAAGTCCGGTTTTATTTCCGCACAAATGGACAGGAGTTGATTGGTCAAACCTTAAGGGCAAGTCACCAATGCATTCACTAATAACTCGGTAAAGAATTCAGGCCGCGGTATCAGCGATTTGAGGAAGATGAGATCAGGACGAAAAGAAGTCACGAGGGGAAATTTACGCAGTTTTTTAACATGAAGTGCACATTTGAGTTATCGCATTTGAGTTATCGCCTTTTGCGGTTTATCTCATTGATTTAAGTTTTCCATTATTAAAAAGAAATTAATTATTTGAAGAATTCCCTAATGAATTAATTTCAAAATCATCTCTAACTCAACTCAGTGTATTTGAAACATAGAGAACGGTCGATTTCGTAGAGCATTGGTGGTCCCTTCGTTAGAAAATTATTACTGACAAGTGACGACAAAATTGAGGGCCGATGAATAGTTATTAACATTTTATTTGCAAAATATTGAGTAAAGAATCATATGCAATTTTAATAGAATAAATAAAACCCCAAGCCAGCGTTTTCTTTACTGCCCATATATATAAAACACACGGAGCAATGATATCATACTGAAGCGACCACACACTCACAACTTTCACATGCAAATTTTTTCAGTGTTAACATTGGCAGCACAATTACATTAGGAATACATCGGAGGTCTGTAGTCTCAAGAGTGCCATTCTGCTCCCAGTTCCATTGAATAAATTTGAGACACAGCCTACAATTTACCAGCAGTCATCGCTGGCTTTGGAGTTCGAAGCTTGTACAGTTCGCAGTAAAAGACATCTTAATTGTATGAAATGATCGAAATTATACGGATTATATTGAAAAAAATATTTAATCCAAACTCACTATTTGAAGAGTTTAAGAATATCCAGTCATACAATGACAAAAGTTTTATTACACATAAATTTGACGAAATATTGCATCATTGCAAACTACAAAGAAAATTACTAACAAAAGCACAGCATTAACTTTTGCGGTAGGCTGTACCTGCATGGCAGGGGCGTGGTTAAAAATCCATTGCTGAATAAAACATTGCATAAAAGTTCATGATGGGAGCTTGGAGTTAATTGCATACAAATGAGACTGCTGAGTTCGAGGTCTGAGTTATGAACTGCATGCAGCAACCGTTCGTTGCACGGTATAATATCTGTACACATTGAGACATGTAGGACCAGGCAGCGCTTTTTCTGATATCACTTCTGAAGTTGCGGTTATTTTTCGCACCTCAAGAGATCCGGGTTAAGTGTGGAGGATGTTGACGAAGGCAGCGGTGGCTGAAAAATATTTCGAATGGACAATAAATAGAATGTGAATATTAAATTGAATACCTTCGTTCTGTAATACTGAATACATAATAATTCGATCCGAATGAGCGCAAATTCGAAACCCAAGCAAAAGTCGAAATGTTGACGAAACCCAAATAAGCGTTTTTGTCTTACAAATAATATAAATGAATTAAATTTTTTCATTAAATTTAATCCAACGTCGAAAGTATGCAAGCCGACTGAAAAATAGAATTCCCTTGACCAATTATACAACGTGCAGCAACAAAGCTTATAAGGCAGTAAACCTGAATACGAAATTTATTTTAGATGAATCGGTGAATTACAGTTATTTACAATTATTTGAATTGTAGGTACAAATTCAGAACAAATACTTGGGAAAAGCTAAAGTGTGAAAGATGCGAAACGTGTTCAGGTAAATTTTGTTCCATAATGCACAACAACGTGGGAAGATTAGTAATTATTGCGCATTGCTGATTACGAAAACTGTAATCAGCAATTTTTTTCGGCAGAAGAACTGAAAAAAATATCCAGTGTTCTAATATATTTCAAACCATAATATATTTGTGCTCAGAGAATACCTACGGTACTTTAACTGACCTAAAACGAAATATTATTTAGAAGATTATTTCCGTTCTTATTATTACTATTTTTATTACTGTATTATAACATTCAAATTGAAGCTCAGTTCACCGTAAGGAAGCTCGAATGCTGAAGCATTTATCTGGCTGAGTTACGAGCGATTCGCCAAAATTCGGTGAAAGTTGAGGGAGATAAATCCCTCAATAGGAGTGATAGTAACATCTGGAGAGTCAGATGAACTCCAAGATCCCTTCTAAAAATACGTGATTTTGGAGAGCGTGAAATGAATTGAACAATCTGTAACTGACCGCTGAATTTACGAACACGAACAGATGATGGCAGTAGGACATCCATTCCCACTTTGATTCTTTCATCACCTTCTAAAACTGAAGCAAGCGTTACATTTCATCCCGACATGGATGAAATTTTCGGCTTTGATTTCGCCGACGCACCAAAAGCGTTCGAGGAGCACATGGAGCTGTCAGCTTATTGTTAGCGAGCGCACCACACCCTCTGGCAAGCGAACCGCAGTTTTGGTGATACAGCTACGCTAAAAATAATTTTACAATTCGAACCACAGTTTTGGTGATACAGTTACGCTAAAAATCATTTTACAACGCACATGGCCATATTCCTCCACTTTCAATGCTACTCTTATCTGAAAACTAAGTTAATTGAATATTTCGATGGAAGATATTCAAAATTAATTTTCCAAAATTATCCTTTTGAATAGGAGTAAACCATATCATCCATACACCATTCTGAATGGAACAGTAAGTAGGCTCCTCTCAGAAAAGTGAGTGAGTAAATGCTGCCATAGTGGGTACTTTTATATCGAGTTTTATCCTGACAAATCATTTATCTAAGGACAAAGTGATCCGTTATTTCAAAGTAGAAAGATAACAATGAGGAGGAGGAGAGATAACGCCAATTGGGTTGCTGAAGAGGCCTCTTATATGTGAAGAAATTCTTTTAAGTCAATATGATTCAACACCAAACGGACCACAAAAACAGGAAAAACTTCCAATTATTTATAGCGTAAATAGAACTGTTCAGATACCAAGGTGCGTCCTTGTATAAATAGGGCCACAGTGATGGTTTTATTTGAACGCAACGTCCATTATTCAGCGCAGTTCGAAGGCAGTATACAGGGAAAAGTGGAACGCTACAAGCGCGTGTGGTGTCGTAAAAATCGGATCGTATAGCAACTCTGTTGAGATTCTCGACTCAATTAGAGACCCAGAAGAAGAGATATACTCTTTTATTGGCCTGGAAACATTTGAATTGGTTCGTAAATACAATTTAAGAGCACATAATTTTATACGATTCACTGAAAACTGTTACTGAATATCTTTAAGCTGAATTAATACATCACCTTAGTGAAAAAAACTCGTCCATGACCTGACCGCGTTCATCGAAAGTGGACATTTTGTCCATGACAATGAAGTTCAGCATAAAGAAAGACAAGATTTTCAAGTACCTTAAATCTCAATGACTAATAACCTGGAGATTTAGATGTTATTCAGGTTTATCTTTTTTGACAGGACAGGCTGCTTTGTCTTCAGCGTGTTTTTGGAAATTGCTTCAAGTATTGCAAACGCGCATTTCTTTCAGATATACAAAACATTCGATGCATTTTGAATCGTGGTAAAAATTAATCAATCATAAGCTGTTGAAGTAGCGATAGAAAAAAAAGACGAAACAACGTGAGCAAAAAAAACAATGATTATTTTAATCTGAAATACATAATCTTAGCTAAGTAGAATTTACAGTTTAAAAGTTCGAGTAGTATATAATGCAGTCGTGGTAGTACAGTAAAAGATACGACAATGGTGACAGAAATTGTTCTCAATATTAGATTCGACGTAACCCGCGAGTTACAAACTCGTAAGTTGAAACGTGCATAAGTAAATATGACAAAGCAGCAATGAAAAAAATTAATTTTTTGTCACACAGTCGATTGCAAATATTCAGAAACTGATATGTCCTTGTACCCGGTATGAGTTCATGCAAATAATAGTGTTAAGTGAACTCGTTTCTAGGAATATCATTTTTCAACTAATTTGGAGACTGACTAATCATCACTCGCACTTTCTTATCGAAAAGTGATAATTCAAATAATTGAACTAACTTGGGGTCACCGGTCGAGGTTACTTTGTTGATGTTGCAAGAGTAGAAATAACAGACGAAACAAATTTATACTCAATTAATTCAAGTCAACCCTATGCAACAGTGAAAGTCTGATTCGGAACAACAAACTTGTGCGGGTGCATACACCTGATTATTGCACATTATTCACTCGAATCTGAATACCAAAAATATTTTCCTTGATTGGAACTGAGTGTACGGTTTGGATATGAGATTTAATACGTTTCAATGAAGACAATTGCACGACGCGTTCAGGCAGGAGCATCAAATGCTTCTAAATTTTTCCTAATACCGAACTCGAGACTTACGTCCAATGCATTTATGAATTTCTGATGGCCATAAAACCTCATCTTATATACAAACATTTCCACGCGCATCAGAAGTCTCGAGGGGGACTACATTATTTTATCCGAGTCAAACTTTCTGTCAATTACCAGGCAAAACCAACGACCAATTTGTTTGAGTGTCGGGATAAGGCAGTAAAACAAGTTGCAGGCTGTCAAGCTACCATATCTTTATAGTTAGTCTTCCTTCACAAGGCCCATTGTTCTGATCCCCGCATAAATGGTAGGCATCAGCTTATTCATGGCAAAGCTCCCAGAATAAGCTTGTTACATAGAATCGAGTCAATGGTTTAGTCAAGTTCAGCACGTCAGGCAAACGAACTTGAAAAAAATTCACTTTGCCTGTCTTAATTTCATCTTTTATTAGTTGTACTAAGGGTTGTTAGCTGATAACTTATTAAACTGGAATTATTATTAACGGAGACTAATTTAGTCATCAAGAATTCGTTTCCGAAAGGTAAAGCTTATTTATGGAAGCGGTATTTGTAATTTATACTTCTCCAGAAATTCTCTACTGTACTATGACTTATCTGTTATAAAAAATGTAATGAAGCCAAATCATAATTTAACAGTTTTTTACAATCAATACAAAATTATGGTGTTTCGATACAAACTTCAAATACTTATCTAAGCAACAATATAGCACACAATATCCCTTTAAATCTGTTTCGCCCCGAGTAAATGACGGTCTCAAGTGGTTATTCTTTAACCATTAAATTATGCACAGTATTATTCCCTTCTGACATATAAACACATAACTAAGACCACCCCGATAAATAGATCTGGGTAACATCACAAAATAATTACAAACATAGAATTTTTTATTTAACACGCATTATTAAATATTTATGAATTATCATCTAAATATCGATAATTCATATTTTTATGAATTATCTATTTTTATGAATGAATTCATACTATTATGAATTATCTGAGGCAGTTTGCGCGTGCTGCCGACAACTCAATGCATTATACAGGCATTGGAAGCTTTCTTCATTTTTCTGTATGTCCAAAGCTCGGTAATTATATGCATAGGATAATTGCAGGCTAGTCTGGGCACTACAGCATTCATCTACATATATATATATATATATAGGCCATATTGGGACGATAATATGTTATTCCCAATCCAGGGTAAACAGGGAACTATTTAAGTGTCATTCGGTAACTTTTCCATTGTACTTGATTGTTGTCTTTATTTATATTTTGCAGTTACATTTTGAGTCATTCTGTAATACTGTAATTTTTCTATATTTCCTTCACTCATTCTATTCAAGTAATTAAGTAATTCATGCATTTAGCAGTAAGTATTATAAATGGTTATTTTTTTGGTTCCTGATACTGCGCAGGCTCATTACTAACATAGCACACGCCTATAAGTTATCAACTATTACTTTATATTAACCTATAGTGCAATCAATAATTCAAGGTTACGATAAATTCGAGGTCACAACTCTATCCTAGTTAAATATTCGCTCATTCAACAATTGTATACAAAATAAAATTTTCAGCGCTTATTCCTGTCTTGTTATGTTAAAAACAACAACAACAACAAATAACAGCAACATATGTTGTTGTTATGACATAAGTTAAGAGTTTGACCAGCATAGCCTGATGTGAGTTATTGGGATTAGCTTATACCGCGGCTCCTTTGTGTTACTGACACTCTAACTACGAGCTGCTGAATATATTAGCTCCGACGTCCTGAATGATGAAGATGTTCTTTCGTACGCAGTTTTGTGTACTATAGAAATGTAGGCCCGTGGAGTGGCAATACTAGCAATTACGAGCTACATCACCTGACAAGATAAATAAAGATGTGAGTGGAGGAGTCAGAGAATATATAATAGCATCTAAATCGCGAATTTTTTAATCATTATAATGGTTAATGAAAAACAATTCAAATATAACGCCAATAAGATCGAATACAAGCGATAGAACACGGTCAATAAATCCTATACCGCATGACCGCTTACGCATTCAGTTCCGTGTATCAAACGTCTATTGAGCAAAGATCTACTTCAAAACTATAGGTAAAAAAAATTATTTTGAGAAGAAACACAGATGAAAAAATCCGCTACTAAGTTTAAGAATTCCAATCACACCAATACAAGTGCAAAAAAATCATTCACACATCAATCGAAGTAAAATGCTTCAGTTTATGATAAAATTATGAAAGAGTTTTATGCAGCTCATCTTTTGAATAAGCAGACGAAAATGAAAAAGAATTCTCAAACATCAACAACCCACCCCTTATTTTCAGTAGCCTACTTCTGCTCCCGACCAAAATAAATCGAAATGAAGAGTCCAGAAAATAAATATTCATACTGAATTGAGGGAGAGGCAGCAAGAGACTCGGCGTTGCAACGAATGCAACTCATGAAAGAGATACAACACAGAGGCAGTGAGGTACGTCTTATCTAGAGACAAAGGCTCCCTGATACCAATGGCCTGAGAAATGCGACACCGCGTTCCATCAGTGGGTTGATTCTACTCCCGTCTGCGAGCTGGGGATTGAATTGGCCTAAAATAGAGTCCAGGCATAGCATTCATATGATGAAATGAATTATAACAAAAGTATGATCAGTTTTATAACTGATACTAGTTTGAAACTGGTATTATTATTTAAAATGAACGAAATGGGGAGATTAAAAGGGCCATTAAAACGTACTGTCCTATATGCAGTTTTCATGGACCAACATTGGTCTATTACCACAATAATACATCTGCATCACAATCTTGATGAAATACGGCGAAGATATAAATGTCATTCACTTTACTGGTGATGCTGGAGGAATAAGAAGCTTACAGACAATCGTATATTCAGATACTCCTTGGTCACATCATTTGACGCATTTGTGTTTCAACGAGAGCCACGTGCTAACCAAGACACTTTCAAGTATCAAAAATCAAAATTATATTAAAATCCAACGTAAAAAATGATCTCCATGCACCATGAAAAATTATAAATAATGAATCGCAAATATCAGCAATTTCTTGGATGAGCGAAATCAAAGCCAAGCTCTGCATTGCATCAAGATCAACCCTCCTAGGATGTGCTCTGTGATCTTCATTAAGAGGTCGCCGTTGAAAGCTTACAGCGCCCGAGCTGTCAACGGAGGGATGCGATAACAGGGGAGACCGTAACATGCAGCGGCCGTAACCTGCTCTGACTCTAAAAGCCTTCCCAACGCGAAGGCTGCAATCAATGTAGACACCTTTACTGACTGTAGATGCCTTCTCGAAGTAGCACAGAGAAGAAATTTTTTTTGTTGCATTTAACAGAGATTGACGTAGAAAATGCTGGCATTGGCAGTAGTAGATGAAATATTTTGGCAAAGTATTGCGAGATAACATTTTTTTATTCTGGGCAGGGTGGCCCAGTGGTTACAGTTCTGAGTTCCAGGATTTGAATAAGGTGTGTGTGGGGGTTGGATCCCAGGACCTATACTTTCAAAAAAAGTTAAGAGATCGTAATTTCATTAGCCAATCATTGACGGCCTTTCAAGCAAAATCCGCCAATCATAGACAAGAAAATAGAGCGTAAGTACTTACGTTCACTTAGCGTGTTTTGAAAGTATGGCCCCTGCTCTGTGCGCCAGTTCCTGGTCAGAATCGGCGAGGAGGCCGGACGGTTAAACACAGCAGAATTGGAGCAGTGAGTTGCGAGTTCGAGACCGAAAGAGGCTGTGAATGTTCTGCTATGTTAATAATCGGCAACAGGTCTACAGCCCAATAAACGCTGAAACCGTTATCATCACTATTATTAATTGAAGAGCTATCGCTGAGAAAATTTCAGCGGACACTTACCTTCGTGGACGATGAACTGCTGTATCAAATTCAATTAGAATATATTATTCACGGATAAATGTTCAATTACAATTTCAATCGGAGGATATTTTATGTATCATCTCTTAATTCAGTTATGAATGGGAATTTCGCTTGTGAACGTGCAATTCAACTGGCAATCAAAGCTATACCCTTGTAGCAAAACAAGTACAACTTGCCCTAAAATTCATAAAATTCATTACTTTTAGGATTGATGCAAATATAAAAGCGTTGGTATGACTTCTGCGAAATTAAATTTAGCATTATAATAAAAATGTCCAGATTTGCGAAAAAATTTGCGAATTTCAAATAATCAAAAAATTTTCAATAGGTCTAAGGTGCTTTGAGTTGATAATAAACAAGGCCCTTCGTATTCGACGTTCTCGAAGAAATGGGTTCAGGTATAATACTGTTATTCTTCTGTGCATTATTCTCAGTCCATTGAGCCATGGAAGTTTTTACATGACCTATAGTCCGGCTACGGGGCAATCGGCTGCATTCTTCAACATCATGCCGGATTCCAGGCGGCTCTTGGAGCAGTCAAAGATCATGACGCGGCTTGACTGAACGATGACGAAAGCTGGTAATTTTTGGTCAATTTGTTCTCTAGGAATTGACGCGATGTTACCGTAAATTGAGGTGATGTAGCCCTGTGGTCAGACAAGCTTCCGATTTATGTAGTGTAAGGTAAGGTCAACAAACCGGACGAGAAATATTAGACCGTCCAAAGCACAGCACCGGAATAGGTTGTCAGTACCAGACTCGACTGCAAAGTAGTCCAAATTTTTCGCCTAGAATTGAAGACAGAGGAGAAAATTTCATTCATTTCGGTTCCTGTGATACAGCAACAGATTCTAGTACAACTATGGTATGGAAATGATTCAGAATAATGAAAAACGACAACTTAATGTAATGCAAATTACAGTGAAGAGAGAAGATCTATAGAATGATACTAGAATAATGTATAAAATGTTTAACGTCACATTTATGAACCATTACATTTAATCGCACACGAATATAAAAAATGAACCAAGACAAAATAAGTTCGATAACAGCATGCAAAGTCGCAACAGGTAAAGACTAGCGTACCCCTTAGACGGTATAGTTCCTTTTACAATAAAGCCCACCTGTATTGACCTCGCATGGTTTAGTAACGAAACGGCACGTTCTGGAAACTCAGCCTAGATTTGTTCATCAAAAGCAGATTCTATTCATCTAGGCCCCACGCGGGGAAACATGAGACCTCTGATCTTATAAGTCCATCTGGAAAGCAACGTGCGGGCCCAGAGGTTGCGCCACCGTGACCAAGTGGGACCATAAGTCGCATGGCGACCATGCAGCCCAAGACAGAACAATCAACACAAGAAAGTAGCCGCATCCGCCCTTGCCTTTCATTCAATTAAAGGGGAACAAACGCGAGTTAGTTTTCAGTCTATGATAATTCGGATTCATTCTATTTGCATTGTATAGGTAAAATCATATGTATGTCTATCCTATCTATACTTTGCTGACTCTAATTAAGAAATAAATTATTTGTATATTTATAATTGTATAATTTCTATACTTGGCCGATATTTGTGACTAATATACCCGAGAGATAATCTGTTATTTGATTTTTTTTTATTTTCCATGGCGTCATTGTGAAAATCGATAGAAAAACTCAATAGCCTGTGATACCAGGGCATGCATCAAGACCTTCAATAACAATTAATGTTCTTGCCCTCACCATCTGATATAATTGAACTGAGTTCAGAGCTTTCCAAATGTGAACTCTTATGGGCAAAATTGCGAATGAGTTGATGAACGAAACATTCTCAATACTCTGAACTCTAGGATGATTTTGGAATGGATACATCGCTGTTGCTGTTGCCCAGTGGATCTTGTACATGGAAAATCTGTCCAGCCTCTGAATGCAAAATATTAGAAATTACTATACTTGCGAAATGCAACATGACTTAAGAAGAAAGAACTTTAGCACACAATTTGGTTAAGTTTTTAAGTTTTCAAAACATTATGATATTGGTGACCCAATCTTAGTTTTCTTTGTTTCAAGTATAGCGGTTCATTTGTTTTATGTATTCGAAACATACGTGAGAAAAAATACAACAAATCAAACAATATTGTTCAATAATTAAGTTTAGTCTTCATGGCTCAATGTTAAGTCGTTTTTAACACACCCGGGACTTCTAATTTAGGTAACTTCAAAGTCCACAAAATTTATAAGGGAGCGATCGTGATCGTTCGGCCCCGCCTTCATCTGTGGCTGCATGGTTGGACTACGATTATAATTAGAAGATAATTGATATAAATGGCTGATAGTGAACCGCGACTAGTCGGTCCCTCATGGGAAATTTCGATGCTCACAAGATAATTAGATCTGACATCACAAGTCTATTTCGAGAACACATCCAAAGCTCCGTTATAGTTGTTAATAGAAATAATTTGATGCTCACCACTGCAATAAAAAAATTACCCCTCTTTTTTATTTTACAATTAAAAATGAAGTAATATTTGATGGTTTGAAAATCAAAATTATAGGAGATACCTATGAAATAAATTCCGTCAAATTAAGAAAGAATTGCGGTCAAGTTTTTTTTATTTAAACAAACATCGTCAAATTGATTATCATGATCATTATTATAAATATGTATTTCAGTCAACTAGCAAACCTTCAGTTTCGAATTTGTTAATTAGATCGAAGTTCCGGTTCATTTTTTAGTGAGAAACAAAGCAGAAATTTTCAGTTATGCAGGATGATGGAAATATTGATGTCAACAGATCACGTTCCTCTGCATGTGATTCAAATAATAAATAATGAAAAATACAGCTACGACCGCAGGGTTTCGATATTTATTCTGTATGAACGAAGTCTAAGCAACACAGAACTACAAAACAGTCTAGAATTATAAACTGAAGAAAATAAATTCAATTAGGTAATGCAATTTTCACTTCATTAAGAAGTAAAAACTTGCAATAAAATATAAAAAGTAATACAACAATTAAATTTAATTTTTTCCAGATATTCTTTGCTTACGAGGCTAAACTTACCACTGGTATAACAGGGTATTTTCATTAAAGGTGAATAATAGTGATAATATGTTAATACTCCATACAATATTGATAATTATATATTTTACCATATATATTCTGATTAAACTACGCTAATCACCTAATGCCAGTTATTATACACCGAAGTCCTAAAAGTTTGTTCGAGCCTAAAATTATATGATGCTGAAAAAAATCATCAATTGAAGGCTTCCAGTGTTGGCAGGATTACAATGAAAAAATTACCGAAAGTTGGTTTTTATTGCAGAATATCAATAATATAAAATATAAACGGTACTTAGAAGTATACAATAGAAGTATACAATTCAAGAAGCATGAATAAAAATGTCAGATTTTTCATGCTAGATTGATGTCTGGATAGTCTAGTCTGGAGTATTGCGTTGAGCGTGAATAAATTCAGACAACCCAAAACTTTATGGATAGAACAAAAAAATATCACTCGCTGTCTGTGCTGCTAAATCAGGGTTGCCGGACACACCCCTGCTGAGGGACCCAGCCCTCATCTCCAAATAATATCCCAATAAACGTTCCTCAAACGTAATTTATTACTCAGGAACTAACTTGAGGAATATCGGGCTAGTGAATCGCTGCTGAGAATAGCGCACCGTGACTGAGCTTCAGGATCTTTCGAGTTATTTTTCATTTATACTTTACTTGGAAAATTGACGTTTTCATTAATTATTAATTTACAATTTTCCGATACTTTTTTAAAATAGTATTTTGACAAGCCTTTGTTGATCAAGGGACATATTGATCTATTACGTTTTGTTATGAACATAGGATCAAGATACGCACTTTGATAAAACATTATAAATTACAATACTTTTATCTTTCTCGATCAGTTTTTAGACAAATTTAAACTTGATTACCGACATTTTTCACCCATTAATTACTTATTATATCTCCATTACACAAATTTCTCATTATCGCAGCATTTAAAAGGAGAGAGACGAGTAACGAGGTACGTTTCCTTTCAAGAAATAACTAACAATTCATTTCTTATTTTCTCTCTCAACAGCTCACAATTTACAACTCCATACATCGGCATTGAAAACGATTCCTACGGATTTACCCGCAGGTTACCAAGGACTCCAAATATTACAGCAATGTAATTTACTGATAAATTATTGTTTGAGGTTAGTATATGTAGATAGCAAAGTACTATATATTTTGAGTGATGGAGGATAGATATACTGTACTCGCGCGTTGAAATTAGCTCGAGGGATCGAAGAAGTTGTTAATGATAAATAACTGGCTTTTACTTTCTGGTAATCATTCAGCGTAAAGAATTTTAATTACAATTTACTTATAATCTAATGAAAGGAAATGGTATTGCTGGTGTCGTAATTGAGGTCGGTGTGGATGATTGATTGGAAGAAGCCAGAGAGACTGATGGTTAAGTCAATGATTAATTTACAATAACTGAATTTCTTTCCGGTTGAGTTCATCTTTATAAAACCTGTGAATTCAGTTAAATGAAAAAAAAACTTTATTGATAGATTTTATTTCATATACTAATTACAATTTCATAAAGTCTTCCAATGTTTGATTACTTTGTTACTCGTCACGTGACCTCATAGACTAACTGCTGCAGTACATCAACAGTTCTCCGTAACACCACGTTCGCAGTATTTCTGAAGCAATATCTAGAATAATATTATTCTTCTTTCATCATCAGCAACTCAGAAGCGAAACTGCTCAGGATCTCGAGACTCGCAGCAGAGACAAAGCCTGACAATGTTTTCTGTTTGGTATTCTGAGAACTCAACATGCTAGTCATTCACTCGCTCCTTCATATCGCGTTAACCAACACAGCGCGCTTAGCATGATGAAAAAATCAGCAAATTGGCTACGTTAGCACCTGCATTCTGCATTTGACTTCGGAGAATGCAAAATGAGAAGAGAATTTTGATGCAAACTAAGCGGTAATCCAACAGCATCGAATTTCTACTGATAATTTAAGATTGAATTTAAAACTAGACGATACTTAGTGTTTGTATGGTTAATTTATGATAGCTATCAGAAATAATTTCTCAAGTACTTTTGATTTTAAAGCAGTCATATTAAAGCAGAAGCATATGAAATAAAACCTGCCGAAATGCTGGAGGCGGAAAATGGTAAAATTAAAATGATTATCAATTTAAACTGGAAGCTTTGCGTCATGATATTGAGGAAAATCTGATGAAATGGTAAAAATTTAAAAACAAGATATAAGTTGTTCTAGAAAAAAATTGAAGCATGTGCACCCCTTGAGTTTATACGGTTTGGCTTTAAATAGAAATAAAGGACCATAAATTTCATGATTTTGTTGCGACTATCGTCCATATTAAGTACGTAATCAGCCCGAAAGTTAACAGGAGCAGGAGTTAAGGCTAACAGGTTGAAGAGCAATCAAATGTTACGAGAAATTTAACTTTTGTGCACTTAAAGCACAAACCTTGCTTTGCAATTAAAAAAAACAATCCGCACACTTAACGACTGTCAAATGCGTCTTAGAAATTTCAAAAAGAAGATTTAGTCAGAAAGCATTTAAATTTTTAATGTCAGAATAAAATTTCCATGTACAATGCAAAACAACATGAGCCCTCGAAAGCAATAATATGAGAATGCAATGCTTGGAATAGGAGCGAAATCAGGAGCGCCTTTCTTTCTTCGGCCTCAGCGCGCGGGCCCGAAGGGAAGGTGTGGCTGTTTTCAGGTGAACGCCGGAGCGGCTGGCGAGCGCTCGCGGTTACCTTCTTACGCAACGCGGCCGTCGTGTCGAGACTTGACGGACAAAACAGACTTGGGAATTAATGAGGCTCTGCATAGCAGCCTCAAGAGTACATGAGAGCCACAGCTCCAGCCATGAAGCACCAAGATTAACTAGACGTTGCACCAAGATTAACTAGAAGCACCAAGATTAACTAGACGTTGCACCAAGATTAACTAGACGTTGCACAAGATTAACTAGACTAAAAGCGTTGTGGCCGAGAAGTTATGGTGAAAAATTAGTCATTCAGGAATTTTGTAGCAATATTCTTTGGTACAAAATCACTAGACGGATGAAGATTATGAATAAACGTTGAAATCTGCAGTGCATTCAAGAAGCGTATTTAGTTGTTGCCAGACAGTCCAACGACGCATAATTGTTTGCACTACAATTCATTGAGGTGGATAAAAGAAACATTTTGATCAACTCTATTGATAATTATTTTAATTAGGGAATCCTTGGCCGATTCAAAGCATTCATGGAGCAGTAGTACCAGTGAGTGTTGAGGCAAGGTACGGCTGTTGCCACTGACACTAAGACTCCTCCATATCTCGGTGTTTCCACTGACACTAAGACTCCACCATATCTCGGTTTTGCCGCTGACACTAAGTCGCCACCATATCTCGGTCGCTCGGGCGTGTCAAGGTGAAGATGAGAAGAGAACGACGGGACGGGACTTCATCGGACGCCATTGTGCTGAGAGTCGAAGGCCGATGCTCACTGCAGGAAATTATACGTCTTCAACGTAAACGAAAGAAGCTGCCTGATTAGACTGCCCTCATTTTCTAGGCGAGTGCCTCTGTCTGCACGCTGCTTTGCAGGGTTAAATACGTACAAGGAGGTGAGTGTCTAGAACGCTTTTTTTTTCGGAACAATAGTGACGCTGGAAGTTCATTCACGAGAGGAACTCGTGCAGAAAATGAGGTGCACGTTAGAAGACAAACTATCCTAGACACAGCTGTAACAGACCAAAATGTCTGTGCGATTTTAGTTAATTCAAGTTTTGTGCGATATATAATGCAGCTTAGGAAATCAAAAAATTTTCTCAGTGACGTCTGATCTAAATTCGGTCAAGTGTAATACCCCATCACACAAACTAAAAATAATATTTACCTAAGCATCATCATCAATATAATCAAGATTAACAAAAAATACGGATATTTAATTTAGGAGGTGACAAAATATAAATTCATCTCAATTTCGGGATTGATGATTGAGATATGAATTAATTAAACATTTAAAACAAAACATAATGCGGTAAAATCATGGTGACACATGGTAAAGCCACAAGGGACCGTAACATTACTGATCCATACTCATCCACGCGCTGCATCGGTCACGCACAATAATGCTAAATATATTCAGTCTAAAAATAAAAAATATGAAACATAATAATGACATCCGGGTAACACAAGAACCTGTTTCTCTATAAGGAAGTGAAGACTTGAAGAATGCAGTGGAAGCCCAGCCAAGTTTAATGATGCGCTAATAGTAGAAAACGCTAAAGCCCGTTAATTTCGATTAAAAATTATGACGCAAAAATCAGACTTTGAAAATGTTCGTAACGCTTTTAAACCACTAAGAATCTATGCAAATATAAATTAAATTCAAAATTTATGTGATACAGAAGCAAACTAGGAACGAGAATCCGTGGTTTCCAAGTTCACAGCTTTGAAAATTCCGTATGAAATAATTCATTTTCAGTTTAAAGAGTAAGATATGCCTGAAGGAATTGAAGGAAGGTGGTCAAAACGTTCTGCTTTACGCAAGTCCCGCGACAACCTTTAATCCATAGTGACAGACAAGTACAACCTAGAAAGATCTGTAAGAACTGACGTTTCAGATCAATTTTTTGGGGTAAAATCCTGTAAAAAAGTACTTCAGGTGGCATAGGCACCTGGACAGTCAGACAAGAGAATTTAAGCACTAAAATTATCAACTGAGCAGCAGCAGCAGCAGCAGGAATACCAAGATCAAAGGCCTCCCGAAGCGAGGGTTGATGGAATTCGAAGTTTTTATACTACTTCAATGCAAAATTTTCTGTCAGTAATATTTTGCGCGTACATCGTAAATCAGATCTAGTGGAAGATTTTCTTCAGAAGTTTACTGCAGCCTATATTTGAATATGTTATATCTTCTACAGGATAAATTGTTAGCAATTGTTATGATCGGAAATAGGGTAAATATTATTTTTATTTTTATCTACTTGAACCATCTAATATATTAGCTTTAGCCGTATTTAAAAAGTAGCCTAATATCATTGTTTACTCATGTTCTTCTGGTAACCTGAATGACTGATCATTCCTGCTGATGCATCGTTCTAAAATCGACAAGTTTATTCATGATCAGACGTGCGCACTCTTTTATGATGTCAAAGCATCCCCTTTGAGCGTTTGAACTGCAGCGAGAACACAACATGTTGTTCAAATAAGCAAGGAACTATTTAGAAGCAACTCTACACCAGGTAGATGATTGGTTGGGAAGTGATGTTCAAACAAGGGGAGGGTGTGGTCGAATATGAAAGCTGACCATCCAACTCACACGTTACCTTGAGAATTTGCGTCTAGGAAAGACTTGAAGCATCATTAGGCCCTTGGGAGAAGTTTAGTCTCGGCGTGGACAATTGCATCATTTCAGAGGCTTGGGTTTGCACGGTTGCTTATTTGGAACGCTCACTCGCTTTGGCCAAAATTTTTAAAATGGTATCGCTACATATGAATGATATTTATAGCTGTAGCCAAGATACGATTCTCGACGCTGAGTTGCGATTAGGGTCATCAGAGCGATTCCAAGGACTTTTAAGGGTGTGAGTTGGATCCGCCGACAGCCCAAGTATAGACACCATGACGCTAGATGGATGCCAGACACACAGGGAATCGAATGCATAAATTGAGGAATGAACAACACTGTTTCATGTTAACAACAATAACTCGAGATGACTATAGCAGTCATTCAATTCTAAAAGAGAGATCGGAAGGAACTCGAAGAATGATAGTGATCACAAAGACTTTTGTTAAAACGCTGTCAAGTTTCGAAATTTTCTAACAAGACCTTGCAGAAAGAAACTGCCACTCACACTTCCGCGAACAATATCTCATCTGAATGAAATTCAGTCATAAAAATAAATATCCGAATTAATATGACGCGTTATGGTGTATATTGAAAATTGGATCAGAAACCCAATCTCGGAATTTCTCAGGAACGAATTTTTACTATATATTTCACGACTGCGAGCTACAGCTGCACATCCGATAGATGAGATGCTGCGATTTCGTTCAATAATGAATTTCCACTCTCGCAGGATCTCACATTGTTATTGCTTCAAAATGTAATCTGCTGCTAACCTGCTATCATTTCAATATCTTTGAATAAAAATTAAAACTTAAAACACGCAATCGGATGCGTATTTATTTAAAAAATGTTACTAAATTAAAAAATTACAGACAAGCTTTTTCCTCACTCGAATTAGAGGGACGCCATACAGTACCGATGGTATACAGCTAATCAACAGTACAGTAATTCACGCAGGAAGTGTTGTCTAATGTAATAATTACAATTCGATCTTATCCCACAAGTATTCCGTAATTCTTCAGAGTTTACCTGCCGTTCGATGCGCTCTCTTAAGACGTGATCCTTCAAGTCTCTGTAGGAGCATCTTGACTGTCCCGTAAGCCATGGGAAGCAACGGAGAAGGGCTTGCAAACAAAGAAACCCAGGCCACGAGGGTGAGAACATCGAGTGCTGAGCTACACCAAAGACTGCAAGGATTTGCGGTATACGCTCCAGGAACATTGCGGTACGCTCTTTTGTAGCTGTAATGCACGCGGCAGAGGTTACAGCGTTATAAAGGAAAGCGTTACGTTGTATAATGGAACATGACAAATCTGGGATGAACGAACAATGTGATAGAAGTATATGTCGTAACGAATACAACTATAATTTCGAAAGCTGACCATCATCAGTTTATAAACTTTATAGAATACAATTACAATCAATTGTGAAAATCAATGTACACACGAAAGAAATTCCAACTTAAGTAAAGAGAAACCGACGAACGAAACGGCAAGTTTTCACCGAAGATACAATGAATTAACTTGGCGCTTACTTTGCTTTTATATTCGTGGTGAACTTTCGATTTAAGCAAACTAATGAAATTAGTTCGAAAAATTATTATCGGTAATTAATAGCAACTTGAAAGGTAAGCGCCGAGGGCAATTAACCAGGATTGAAGTCAAACCATTTATGATGATTATTCGCGCAAACTACAGACCAATGCATTAAAGAGAAATGTTCATTAGTTGCAGCGAGATGACCAGAAAAGATAACCAAGCCTACTTGAAAGTATGCGGCCTGTAACGGTTGCACGAAAGTGAAGATTGGAACGTCCAGCACAATGATCGATTCTAGGTCTCACCCACTCCAGCGGCCGTAAAGATAGCATTGTCCTGGCGTCTTCTATCAATGCAAGACTCTGGCCTATTGTCTTCGGTTGCAATACTCGCCTCATCAGGCAGTTCCAGTTGTAGCTAACGCATTCAAAGAACTCCCTATGCGTAAAAACTTTCATGTAGTCGATCCGTTGAATGGAGACTGAATAAAAAGGCACCTTGTCCCGTTTCTACACGCTGACTCGAGATAAATCATCTCGCAGTCGCTGTATTGAGTCTGTTTCGATTTCTAGATGGTCTTCGATTTGGTTTCAAATACAGCCCTGGCATCGATTAAGATTCTTTGACCACCAAGTAGGCAAAGGTTGATTTGACTACCAAAGTAGTCAAATCAACCATCAACTCATTGTGCAGCTTACTTGGCAATTTAAATAAATATTCGATATGTAATCTTATCATTAAAGTTTTTGAGCAAATAATTTATTGAATCGAGTTATACATAATACAAAATTAAAAAAATTTTCAGGACTGAAGTTTGCAGCCTAAATCGTAACTCATAAACGAGGCGCAATAAAAGTTAATGAAATGTGCAATATGGCAATAAGGGATACCTCTTTGAGCTCGCGTGAAATGAATCCCTTGTAAAAAAAGAAACTTTTAATAAAATGACTTAAAATAAAGTTAAGAGAAGTTTGGAAAATAATAAACCAGTGCAGGGTAGCAAGCACAAAACAGCAGCTCCGACCAAAGAAGTAGATTGCTATACTATGATGCAATGAGTAAATTTTGAGGAAAGGCACGATTCGTTAATAGGCGATTCGTCATTGCATCAAATCAAAATAGCTCTAAGAAAATACAAACAAATATCCCCTATTACAACTATAATGTTCAATTGAGGATTTTAATGACCTAGAACTTCTGAACAGATTTTGAGAACATCACCTAGTAAGTTTATCCGGTAATCAAACGTTTGAAATTGAAGCTATCTGCTGAAGACTAGGCGAAGAAAAACCGGCATATCTGCACATCTGCAGGACAGTTTAAACCACCCAATGCAGCGGTAACTATCAACGATACTATATCGTCCTCAAAGCGTTGCATAATTCAACCTCCGACACTGTGTATCGTGACTACGTGAAAATCACCAGAACCAGTTCCTTCAGCAAGGCTATCTACTGGCAGCCACGAAGAAGATACGCAAGGAAAGTATCATGCAGCATGATAACGGACCTGGTGAGAGCTCCCTGACCATATATGTGGTGTGAAATATATCATCATCCGTAACAAAGCTTCCAGCAAGTCCTTTTCCATTTAATTAGACTTTTTTATAGTCAATTCCCCTTCCCTAATTTATATAGATTTATATAGGATCTGTTTTATTCGCAATTTTCTTATTAGTTTTTTCAATATATCGAACAATATTTTTAGTTTGAACTGGCAGATCGAAAATCAGGTTACCGATGGACATTTTTATTTCGTGAACGACGTTTCGAATGTTTCAATCATTCATTATCAAATTAAAAGGCGCATTGAGTGACGCATTGAGTCTTCAATGAAACCTGTTTAAAAGAAGAAATTGTGCCAACCTATACTAATTTATATAGGAATGCACTATCAACGAGCTGTTGAGCCAACTCTTTTTGTCGTATGATCGCTCGGTTAACATGGATTGGTGCACAAGTTGCGTCGAGGTCTCCTTATTTTCGTTTAATTTTCAAATGTGACAAACGCAAACAAAATATAATTTCATCAACAAATCAGGGAATAGCTAGAAAACAAGATGAAGCTCCGAATAACTAAACAATGCTACATGAGTTACACAAGATACAACCATCAGCAATCCAGTCCATGAAATGCCTCTTATTTAAAAAAAATATAATTCCGTGCTCACAGTAGTGAGTGACAGAGAGCGCATTTTCTCGTCGACGAAAACTTGAGGTCACGGACAGACGGACGGACGAACAGACAGACAGACAGACAGACAGACAGACGGACATGGCGAGCACAATAGTGCATTTGTTCCATAAATGAGAAAATGCGCTAAAAATATATCAACTGGCTTCTGCACGATTCATGCGATCACAAGCTGCTCCATAATTAATGCTCTGCTGGCTTTAATGCTTGTGAATGTTCAAGCCAAGCCATCCGTACACCAAAAAATCTATGGGAGTATTTCGCAGCGTGTCAAGCTTGCCACTTTCTCAAGCAATTTGGCATTGTTATCCGTGCAATCCTTCTCACTGCGTAACATATCAGCCACATCTGAGCTTCAGGCCAGGATTCTCCTCGAGACTGCCTCTTTCCTCACATTATCTGCAGGCAATTTGTCTGGCCTTAGAAGACAAATGCACTCCAGCGTCCACGCTTGCCCTTGCCGGGACAATTATAGACGTAAAATGTAAATTAATCTTGGAAAAATTCTGTTTCTAGCTTTCATTTTTCATCAGTGCTCGTAAAAGAGTGAATGGCTTTGACACGATTATAATGTAAAAGAGTCTCATTAATTTGCCTCTTTGATAGACGCTAATGTATATATTAGTCAATGAAAGTTTTCTTTGATGAGAAAAACATCCTGAAATATTGATGATTCATTTCTTTTCATGAATGAAAGAAATATCAATGCATCTCATTCACGGAGTATGAAAGGAAAACGCATTGGCTTGTCAGTCTCAATAACTATATGACCATTTACTTACCCGCAGTCTCTAGCTGAATATCATTAAATATGTGAACAAATTTGACAAAGACATGATAGGAACGCTAATTTCATTTGCGACGGTTAAGAAGCCACCAGAAAAATTGAAGAATAAAATAAAAAATACAAATTCAAGCATTTTTAAAGCAAAACTTTGAACTTAAGTGAAAAACCTCACGGATATTAATTGACGTTACTTTATACGGTAGAATATAACGATACTTTTTCTCAGACTGAATACGGAGAAAGCCGCAGGATGCACGCAGTCTCTGAAGGCAGGCTGCGGTTGTTACCAGCAGGCTGCGGTTGTTACCAGCAGGCTGCGGTTGTTACAAGCAGGCTGCGGTTGTTACCAGCAGGCTGCGGTTGTTACAAGCACGTTGCGGTTGTTACCAGCAGGCTGCGGTTGTTACCAGCAGGCTGCAAGCCATTCCTCACTGCAAGGTTACTCTTCTTTCGACATTCATTATCCAAGGCATTTCTGCACGATTTATAAATGGAATATAGCGACGTCAGGCAACTATTAATGATGTCAGACAGTTATTTTCATAATCGTTATGTTCATTATTCAAAATTATGTTCATTTTCCAAAATCAACAAAGTATTTGTCCTTATTCTGTGTTGAGCTTATATACCATAAGCAAAAATAAGAATATTCTGTCTTGTTACTAATTAAATTATCTCGATCGACTTACCTAGATGCAACTTAATAAATAATTTTAAGTGGGATAAATCCGTTATCGGCTTTCATATAAAGTTGACGCGACTTTAAACCAAATAAAAAATGCATAAATTTGGTCAAAAGCCATATTAGGTGCAGTTTGTGGGTCAATAATTATTTATTCTTGAATTTTCTCCAGAACTGAAAATTCTCAAGAATAAATATTCTTGAGTTTTCTCCGGAACTGACAATCCTCAAGAATATTCTTGAGTTCTCTCCGGAACTGACAATCCTCAAGAATTTTCTTGAGTTTTCTCCAGAACTGAAAATCCTCAAGAATTTTCTTGAGTTTTCTCCAGAACTGAAAATCCTCAAGAATATTCTTGAGTTTTCTCCAGAACTGAAAATCCTCAAGAATATTCTTGAGTTTTCTCCAGAACTGAAAATCCTCAAGAATATCATTATTATTCACAAGCACAAAGAACAAAAGAACAATTGGATGCACGAGAATATTGAGTTTTCTCCAGAACTGAAAATCCTCAAGAATATCATTATTATTCACAAGCACAAAGAACAACTGGATACACGAGAATATTGCTACTTACGCAGGAAGACTGAATGCCTGGGTAGCGGTTATCACTCCACGTACCTGGAAAGAAAAAAAAAGAGGACGTCAGTAATATTATTTAATAAACAAGGGCATGTTTTGCTGGAATTCTGGAGCAAGAATTTGCTGAAAGTGTTACATTAGGATCGGAAGAAAAGAATAGAAGTAAATATAATTTAAAATGTGCAATAAAATAATTTCTTCGTTTAATGAGCTCAAAATTAAGTAATGAGCATACTCTTTAGCATTATATCAAATGTTCGGTGAACTTTAACTGCATGTGCAGAAGCGTATGAAAATAATACATCTTGCTCTGTCTGCCAGTAGATAATAAAAATTATAAACGCAAGTTCCAAAAATTTGCATTATTTTCTTTCTAACAAAGAAGTAGTATGTTTACACTAATGAGCATAAATAAACTTTTTAAACTCCAGCGTGTTTACCATTATTCCATAAGCTCTCAGTATTTCCTGAAGTCCCTAATGTAATTTTGCTGTAGAGCAGACAGGCGAAGTACGCGCAGTAAATTGCCATACCGTTGCCATACCGTCTAATGAAAATGTAGTAGTATGTTTACACTACTAAGTATAAATAAACTTTTTAAACTCCAGCGTGCTTACCATTATTATTCCATAAGCTCTCAGTATTTCTAAACGTACCTAATGGAATTTGCTCGAGAGCAGACAGGCGAAGTACGCGCAGTAAATTGCCATACCGTTGCATTATTTGCTCTCTAATGAAAATGTAGTAGTATGTTTACACTAATAAGTATAAATAAACTTTTTAAACTCCAGCCTGCTTACCATTATTATTCCATAAGCTCTCAGTATTTCCAAAGGTACCTAATGGAATTTGCTGGAGAGCAGACAGGCGAAGTACGCGCAGTAAATTGCCATACCGCAGGCATCCTGTCGCGACAAATAAGTGAGAAGCAAAACTGCCAAGCTATCCTGATGAGCTCATCTGTATTCAGACCTCGTTTGGCAGCATACCCTTGACTCCTACACTTAACGGTTCACAAATGAACGTCACAGAACCAACTGATGAACCACGCACTCATAGGGAGACATTTATGATTTTCATAGGTCGATCATTCATGATGTGATGGTTGCCTGGGTCGAATATGGGCGTGGACCAAAACCTTCAAGCCGTCTTGTATAGTATCCATCTTGGTTTATCTTAAGGTATCGAGTATCACAATATCGAGTATCAATTTTGTGGATACTCGATATTGTGATATTCACTGTATAACAAACGTTTATATACGTATAAACAATTTACTACAAGATGATTCATTTCTGAAATTTATCAGATCAACAGTGGTGCTAAGATGTTAAGAGTTTGCAAAAAAGTTCATAGATCTGAAGGTTCTATTCAATAATATTAGATATCAGATATTTTTTTATTATTATTAGATTTTTTATTGCTATTGGATCTATATAAAGATAATATCTATCTATATTAAATCTATTTAAAGTCCTGCAAGCCACGTCGGCTTTGGGAATCTAGACGAAGAATGTAAAAACATTTTGCGTGGTGAAGAATCGTGAAAGGAATAAAAAACATTACGACAACTATGAATGCAACCAATTTATGGGCGTGGACCAAAACCTTCAAGCCGTCTTGTATAGTATCCATCTTGGTTTATCTTAAGGTATCGAGTATCACAATATCGAGTATTAATTTTGTGGATACTCGATATTGCAATATTCACTGTATAACATACATGTATGTAGGTATAAATATTTTACTACTAGATTATTTAACAACAGTGGTGCTAAGCTGTTAAACAGTTCACAATAAGGTTTATGTATCTGAAGGTTCCACTTAATATTATTTGATATAAGACACTTTATTATTATTATTATTATTATTAGATTTTTATTGTTATTAGATCAATCTAAAGATAATATCTATCTACGCAAAATCTAATATCCATCTATATTAAATCTATCTAGTCGTACAAGCCACGGTGGCTTTAGAAATCTAGGCGAAAAATGTAAAAACATTTTGCGTGGTAAAGAATCGTCGAAGGAATAAAAAAACATTACGACAACTATGAATGTAACCAATGAAGTCACCCATGCATCATGGCAACGAACCATGTTTGATCCAAATGAAGGAATTAGTTCACTGACATGGATTAATTTACTCGTCCAGTGCATTTTTCTTATTCTAATGTAAGCAGCTTGCTTTAAAATTTATTTCCAACCACGATTATGAAAGTTTATAACCTGATTAGTACAGAAGCGTAACTGGAAACGTACGATTACAAATTGGAACTTGGTGATAACTAAATAAGGTTTCAAACTGAAATAAAAATGCGAGTGTGCGTTTTCTCCACATCCAAAACTGGAGAAATTTTCATCTTTGCCTGACTTCAATAGAATTGAATGGATGTTTAATAAAACATTTGCAAGAATGCGAGCTCATTATTTTCATAAAAATTTCTTTACTGTAAGCTTTTCTCGCGATACAGTTAAAGCGTGGGAATTCATTCCAATGAAATTTAATGAGAACTCGAAATTGTTCACTCAATGTCGGCTTTATTTAAATATTTCCATGCACCTCCCTCTCTCATTAAACTATGTCGGTTGCGGGAATCGCAACGGAATGTAACTTTTATTCGGTGCTACAATAGCAAAGATTAACTTTACCGTTTTTGACGTCAGATGTTGCAGCAACAATCTTGTTCTCCTGCCACAGCAAACAATCGTGTTAGCTCGATCTTCTTTCACTCCTTTGAAAGCGCGCTCGTGAGAAGTTTGTTTAGTCTTCTTCAACAGACAATAAAGCTACCAAAGAACTTTTGTTGGTTCTTCTGTGACAAACAGTTAGATTCCAGTCTGGTTTGATGTCGTAAAATAGGACATGTGCATATTTGGTAAAGCTAGCAACCTCTTGCATGATTGCATTCTTGATGCTGAATACACGGATTAGATAGGATCTTCTAGGAACTCTTGTACCTCCGCCAACACTACTGCACTGAACATTTGAACGGATTACCGGACAGGTTAAAATATTCTCACCGTAGTAATAATCTTACGGAACTTTATAAGCATTTTCATGATCACTGACGTCGATAAATCACCGCATATAATTATTCAACCAAGAACATGGAATGAAAGTAAAAGCTTTTCAAATAATATATGAAATTATAGTTATCCATGCTTTATTGACCACAAATTGTGTTACAATCCATGAAGGAAATGCACAATTCATTTGATTGATAGTTTTCACCTCAAGATCAGATATTAAATATATACCTACCTGTACGATGTTGAATGGCACCCAAAGGAAATTTAGTTGCACCTGAATGATATTGAATGTGCCTGAATCCCGCTCAGCAAGTTAATTTATTTTTAAACAAAATCAAAAGCGACAATTTCGTCCTTAAAACCGTCTATCGCGCATTTACAATCGTAGTCTAAGACCAGGCGCTCGGTTAATGTACTAAGAGCAATCGATTATCATAACTCAAAGTAAGTGATTTCAATAATCTTATAATATGTGTCATTTGAATCCATAATCATGATTTGATTCTAAATTATAATCGTTCAGTGACCATCAAGCTTAATTATTGCCGTGGAAGCAACGGCCAAATAACCTTTGCCTTTCAGATCAATCATGTAATGCCGAGGTGTTTATTGTAGGCTTAGGCCGGCCAAACGGTCGCTGCAATTTGCATGGCAGCTCGTACTGATCAAAGATATAAACTACCAACCACTAAAGTGCTGTGTTATCTGGACTGAAGGACGACCACAATACCTGAAAAAGTTTCTGCATATGACCATGAAAAGTAAAAAAAATTCAGATACTAATATATACTTTTAGCGTTTCCGAGATTGAAAATTAAGTTCATTCACTAACGGACTTTTTTCTAATTTAGACATGCGTGGTTTAATACGCATCCATTAAATCCACGGAGACGCTACGAAACGCTCCTTGTTTTGGAGCTTGGAGTTCGTCATGGAGTCGCACAAGCCCTCCAAGTGCAGCACCATTTGCCCTTTCCTATTTGTTAAATTTGTCCAAAGGATACAACGCAGCTGCGACCTAAATACGCGCTGCCGTGCCATCTGCACTGACATTTCGAAGATGTACTTCCCATACTACCAAGGCCATGCTACTATGAATACCGCATTGAATTTTATCTTTAAAACAACAGATTACAAATTGGGGGTTTTTTAATTGCCTTTCCAATTAAAAACTCATACTCAATTTTTCACATACGCAATTCCTCCTAAGAATCTGTTCACGAATATTTTTTAAAAGGTGTTCCTCTTTACCAAAACCTCAAACGGAGCCTGAAATGTTTTTTTCATAGCTTTAACTCATTCAAAACATATGAATGCAATTCTTTGTTCAAAAGAGAGCATTGGTGTGTTGTCCGCATTCACCAGTACAATGTTCATGTTTATGTTCAAAACATGGAAACCAAATAATATGATAACGAACAGCGAGATGTTTCGTAATTAGTATCACGTGATCTGAATGAAGAAATTGCAGGATTCGTGTCGGGTTTAAATAGTGTGATTCATAATAAAAGACAATTAATCAACTGCAGCTATCAAAATCGGCAGGCTCATGGGCATAATCAAAATCCGGTGGCATAAAAATCTCATCAAAAGTTATAATGAATACTAATGTATAGTATTATAAATGAAAGAATATGCGATTCAGTTATACTTTTATGTTGACAAAGATATAAAATTATATTAAGAAAAAGTGGAAACACTTGAAATCGCTTTACTCGCGTAACAAGTGAATTTTTTTAAGTCAAAATTAAAAACGCTGTTTTAAGAGTAACACTTTTTCGATCACACGACTAATATTCACTAGTGATTAAAACGCACCGGCACTGAAGTGAAAGTTGACCTTATCACTCGATCATTCTGCTATCATTTACCGCGCGTTTCAATGCAAATATTTTGGGTCGATCGCTCTCTATAAACCGATCCACTTCTGCCGTACCATTAAGCTACTGCTGACGACGTATTTTCATGGTTAAATCAGGAACGATGTTTCATATAAAATACGAGGAGCATGATGGAGCTTGAGACTTTCCGAGAAGAGGATGCATTTATTATATTAAAATGACCTGTTCACCTTGTGCCTCGTTGCCTTCATGAAGGATTTATGTAATATAGAAAATATCAGCTTCAGAAGAGTTAGAAGTCTTGGGAAATTCATGACCACGATGAGGCTGGAGTATGAAACGATAAGATCATTATGAACAATCAAACTAGATGACGAAGTTACCTCAAATTAAATCCTAAAAATGTAAAAAATGAAAATGTATTGAAGATGATGAAGAATATTTAAATCGATACTTCATCGCCGAATGTTAAACCGACAGCTTCAATTCTCCTGCAATACCCTGAATTATTCATTTACGAAACAGTCCAATATAAATACCAGCAAAACAGTGAATAGATGAACACTATTATTTCTTATACCTGCCAAGAAAAGAATTATTATCTCAAGGCCGAAATTAAAGTCAAAGCATTCTCATGCTCGGCCTACAATGAACACTCATGTTTATTCAATATGCATCATTTTTCAATGCACGTTTGCAAAACCGGTGAAAAATTAAATCGTGTCATGTTGAAGTCTGTCTTTTCTTTTTTGGATAACAACGGAATTCGTTTGCTTAACTTCCCACTTTTGGACTAGAAATGCCTTTGATATTTTTTCATGATCTGCATCATCTTGAAAGCTGTGTGGCAAATGAATCTGTAGACCAAGGTTTGCTATTCTAAATATTCTGAATTTCCTAACATAAAAATAAATTTAGGTCAGTGTGCATAGTTTAGATACACAAAAAGTTGTTGTTAGTATGTTTAATACCTTTTAATTAAGCAATATTTCAGTGAAATCGATTTCGTGTACTTACTGCGCAACTCTAGGGAAAACTAGGAAATCTTTTTACAAAATCATTGCTATTATATTACTAAGTAATAATATTCCTGATATGGAAATAATTTTAGCATAAACGAGAATACACCGATATACCGCCTACAAAACAGCCTTTGATATCGAATCGAATTAACGATTCAAAATTTTCGGCTTCGATGAGAATGATAGATCATGAAACGTGCAATTATTTAAATTACTTCACCTCGCGTTTATTTTTACGGACAATTTCATTAATTAAACGAAGGAAACTGGGCCACATTATAAAATACGAACAACACAAAGATTTGTCGAGGCTCTCACAAGGGCCAAAAGTTACTCTAAACTCAATCTTCATAATCTTCCGAATTGATTAAGTAAATGAAGGTGTTTGGTCTCGACCTGATCGTTAGCGGGACGATCTTTCTTTCCTCGGAGCTGGAGGTTCAGGTTCTCACACAGTTGGAGATTTTTATTTCTTGCCGTTTTCAAAAATGCCGTTTACCGTATCTTTTTTAGTTCGATGGTAGGCCAAATAAACGTCACTTGTAGTTTAAATAAGTTTTTTTTCCCAAAGATTGTGGTTCGGGAACTCCAACTGACTGTTTTATGCTTATTAATAATCATACAAATTTCATGGGAGATTTTAATTATCTTAAATGAGTCAAACCTTCAACAATTAGTAATCCACTATTTATCCACGTGCCAGTTATACTGGGGCAGCAGTAACGTCAAGTTGCCTCTCTCGGGCAAGTGAGCATAAACTGGTTGGTTACGCTTGTTGCAACCAATCTGTAGGACATGCAGTTGTCCATTGCTGAGGGAGTCAATATTCAAACACGTTATTAGTTTAAATCAAGTTTGTTGGTCGGTATCTATTCAAGGTAAATGTCGAGCAAGTAGCTTAAATTACGTGATATGCATGATATTTGATTACTGTGTATGCATGATATCAAATTTGTACAAGCCAAAACTAAGTTAGTCGTGCAATGTCTATGCATGATGCCATAAGAGCAGCAGCTTAAACAAAGTTGGATGACCGATGACTATGCGTGAAAAAATAGCAATGACTGGCCCAGCCAATATATGGGCCTTGTGCATACCTGTTGGGTCAATATTCATGTAAGGGCCAACCTGAATAGCCAGCAGGTTGATTAGTCAATATTCATAAAAGGCGGCCATTAATGTGGCGCCAAGAAGGGAGCCAAGAGCGTAAGCTTACCTCTAATTCTCGGAATATCGCATTCAAGGTTTCAATGGCACACTAATGCACCCATGTTTGAATCTGAACGCAGAGCTTCTGGGTGAGCAGAAAGTCAAGGATAAAAAATGTGGCAGAAGTCGCGTTCGTTTAAAGGCATGCTTCCAGTAGGGTAAGGTCGCGTTCTTAGATATTTTTTTTTCTTAATAGTTTCTGGAAGCCTTGGGCCAAATCAAGGATGCCACGATGAATTCGAATGGAAATATTATTTTTTACATAACATCCGTATGTGTAGCATGGATATACTATGACTATACTATACTATAGGCTTAACTAACGCATTTAATCCTTGTCTTTCCTTATTTATCGGTCAACGTACCGATCGTTCATATATAGTGGTGCTGAAAAGTCTTTCGCGTAAAATGTTAAGGCTATTAACAAAATATTTTATGTCAACAAATGATCTATTAACGGTTAAAATCTACGTAAAATTGTGGCTGTCAAAAGTTCGAAATGTTTCTATTAATTTACTCATACTGGAACGATTGTAAACGACTTTGAGAAATGTCTAAGCTTAATTCAGCATGATTTTAAATCTGTTAGATAATCACGTTATCTACTTTCTCCCAGCTTTTTTAACATGATTGTAATATAAGTTCCATATTCGTGTATTTCGAATAAGCGAACAGCCTGATCGCACTTCCGATCCGCCTCTTTGGATTAGTGTGATCATAAAACATTCTAATAACCAATCCGCAAATTATAACGTGGCAGCCAATTGAGTATTGTGTCAAAAAGCCCCGATTGGAATCATAATTAGTTCTGAAATACTCACAAAATTATACAGTTTGCAAGATACATGCTTCTTCTTATTTATCAATGCAATCGAAACTTGAAAATCAAAATAATTTGGTCGAAATATTATGAACTTGGTAGCAATTTTGGAAAATTTCAACTCAGCATTATATGTCATTCTAGCATTGTAGAACTACGCAAAGAAGTTGTCCGTAACATAGTTCAATTAGGTACTGAATGTATTTCCATGTACATGATGTAATAATCCTTAGTATTGCCCAATACAAATTTTAATTTTAGTTGGTTAGGTTTGCCACCAAGAACGAGTTCAAGGCTATGTTCATAGCTAGTGAAGGTCAAATGAATCTCATTTCATACTATGAATTAAGGATTGTAAAAAAGAAGGAAAAAATAAAATTGAACTAAAATTATCTTGGTTAGAAATAAAGTTTATTTGACGATGAAGAGAAAGTTATTTTCACATAGAAATATAATACGTTCTGAAGTTGTTGTGGACGGTGCCCAGTTTTTGGAGTATAAATAAGAAGGAAATAAATCACGTAGGTGGCGACGAGATAGTCAGAGAAAACGGCAGTGCTCTTTATCGGTGTCCACTGCCATGCTTTATTGCAGAGCTTTTTAGGCACTGGACACATCAAGCATCGGCAGGAGGTCTGTCCTAAAATATTCAGGCGAAATTATATACTTGATGGGCTATACCCAGTGAAAATTTGCAGTCGCGGCAGGTTCTGATTTGGATTACCAGACGCTGGGGCGACTCTAAATTTTGTTAGGGATGTATGTGCGTACTTTGGAGTAGCCCTTGCGTTGTGAGAGTTCAGTTGTGGGCAAAGAATATAATATATTTTGTACGCACGTAATTCAGCGATGTTATACTATACTCGGTGATTTGAAGGTAGTGAACACGGAGGTTTTATTAGTGTAAATGTTGTAGAAGCAAGTGAGTAATATTACAGCGAATGTTCTTCAATCATTATGGGAAGGTGTTCATAAAATTTTTATAGATATTTAGTAATTTTTCTTTTGAATTTTCATTATATGGATGAGAATCAATAAACCCACACCAATAAACATAAAACATCAATAACAAATGAGTTGATCAGGCACAAAAAGTATAACTAATAACAGAGCAATACAAAAAAAAACTTAAAATAAAGATCAAAAAACAAATTAAATAAGAGGCAATACCAACAAAAGGAAATGAAATGAAGAAATTGATAACCTAATATAACAGGAACATTTTTCATAGATTTGGTTAAGGATCTCTCTTACCACGAGCTTCCCATACATTTCATCATATAGATATCCATGAAGAAAATCACAATGTTCTCTTCTGTACGCACTCAACATATACAAGGGATAAATTATTGAAGCAAGCGCAACGAGCGCCCGACCTTAATTTACTGCATGTTCTACTAATTTCCGACTCCATTCTCGAGACGCATCTCGGATTTTTAACACGGCAATCCTCTTTATAAAGATAGTTAGTTTATAGTCTATACTTTATGTAATTGCTTTTTATGTTCAGAGAAATTATGCTTTGTGTCATAAAGAGTGATCATTTAGGACCTTTGCAAACAGCACTCGTGCGATTACGTTCGACGTGTTTAGTGCGTAAAATTCTGTGTTTAGCACCGCCTAATATTTATGAAACTGCTAGGTTGGAATGAAGTCGTCGGAGAAGCAGGCATAATCCTCGGTATAACTGTGATCTAACAGCTCAATTATGTCCTAGAGAAACACGTTCGACTCAATTATGTCCTAGAGAAACACGTTCGACTCTTCAGTGCACTGCGAGAAAAATCTAAGTGAGCGCAGTGTGGTAAGTCTAAGCATCCCATTAATATAACTTTCATTCAGGCAACTTGATCATTTTTTCCATATAAATGGAATCATTATTTATGTAGAGCAACGTTATTCCTCTCAAGTTTGGAGAACCTATATAAATCTTTTTATCACTAAAAATTTGAATTCGAGTGGTAAGTTTTTATTATAATAGTTATGTCTGAACAATCAAGCTTTTATCTTTTTTTTCTTTTTGCTCAAGTTCATGTGTTGTCGATTCAATTTAGTTCCGATTAACGAAAATAAATTAGTAGCATACTAGTATATTAGTAGCATAAAATACTAGTAGCATAGAATAGGCGTTAAAATAAGAAACCCTGCAACAATATAATGCGCGTCCAGTACCGCAGCGATTTGCATAAGCTTATTCATGCTGTCCAAACACAAGCCAGAAGCCATTAGCGGAACGCGTTAAGCAGTACAAATCTCATAGGAAATTCTCCCGGCATCCGCGGAAACAAATTAACAAATTTTATTCAATTAAATGATGTTCTTGGGTACGGATTAAAAAGAGAGTATTGAATAATTGTTAAAACCTAGTGGCAAATAGTTTTCAAATTTTAACCCAATGAAAGCCAAAAAATATTAATATAAAAGTTGACTACAATTACGCTGGTTTCCTTTCAGAAAATGGCCTGCAGACCGAAATGGTGGCTACAATGACAGTTCTCAGTCATCTAGCTTGATTTCCGATGTGACATCTCAGCAGCTTTCTAAGTCAAAAATCTCGGCCAAAATAAGTAAATCAAACAGAGAATATTAACACAAACTAGACAGCTGCGCATTAAACAGCCTGAAGATATTGCACAACAAAAGCCCTCTTGAGAAAGACATAATTTAGAGTGGAGAACAACACGCTGGCGAGACTGTTTCATGTTTTCGGGTTGTTAAAGGGACGAACGAGTGCGAGTTAATCCTCACTTGAGGAGATGAAGACATCACTGATTATGTCCTTGACATGTTCCGCAGGCTAGGGAAATAGAGCTATTCGCTCCGAACTCTAATCGAAGAGCATGAAAAGAGAGAGCGGCTCGTAGCTTCAGCCATCAAAGTACTCCTAAACACTGACTCAAGTTGGCGCTACACGCACGCAAAAAGCCGTCAGCAGAAGGCACAAGAGACTCCACCTCCAGCATATAATCAGGGGCCACAGTTCCAAAATTCGCTAAGTGAACGTAAGTATTTACGCTCTATTTTCTTGTCTGTGATTGGTGGATTTTGCTTGAAAGGCCGTCAATGAACGTAAGTACTTACGCTCTATTTTCTTGTCTGTGATTGGTGGATTTTGCTTGAAAGGCCGTCAATGATTGGCTGATGAACTTACGATCTCTTAACTTTTTTTTTGAAAGTATAGGCCCAGTTCACTAACTAAGCTTCTCACACCGGCCAAAAAGTCTCGTACGGAAAAGCGCCATCAAAGTCCTGTGACCAGCGCAAGCTGGAAACCCGTTGGGAAAGCAAATTAATTCTCATTAGCGAGTACTTCAACGAAGGCACGATGCTGGAGTCAAAAGATAATGCCAAATTTTATCATTACTTTACCTTGATAGCCTATGCAAGCTAAATTGAAGGTGAATTAATCGCGTTTGAAGGCATTCAGGATGAGATAAATAATAGACGAGATAATGGACACTGAATTTTGGAGACTAATTATGTCAGGCATTGATATATTTCTCCTCTGGAGTGCCAAACTGATAGAAAATTATATATTATACATATATACGATTTTATTTTACGAATTATGACCTGTTGTGAATTATTTATTATACGAATTATGTAAATATAAACTATGATTCAGAAAATCAAATTTTGAAAGCAGAACCTGTACAACTAGAAAAAATAATTTCAATGCCTAGAACGGAGAAATTGCTACAAAACTGGAGATAATTTCAGTCATTTTGCTAGGGAATCGAGCCTCTATGAGAAGCACAGGTCATCGCTAGACCAAAACATGCCAGGCTTCACATTTTTCTTACATCAGCCAACACTTTGCGATGAACAAGAGTTACGATGTCGGAATCTCAAAACAACGGTTTGAAAACCAACCATTTACACTTGAGAATAGTAACAGTTCATTCACTCGCAGCAAAAATGACTGTCGGAATTACATGCCTTCGCAGAGATAGGAAGATCAAAGGAAGAAAATTATGCAGTGAATCATATATGAAGCTTTAATTATGTAGTAAACGAAGTTAAATGCTGATGCGATTTTGTTACAGCTTATTCTCTTTAATACTGCCATGGATACACCCATGCACACTAATTTTCATGCAACGATTTTCTTTACTAAATTCGCGTCATGAAATCAATTCGATTAAATATCGAGTTGAACTCGATTTCGATTACCGTTGACTGTCGGCTGAATGGTTTGCCCGTAAATTTCATAATAGTTGGAAAAGCATGAACTTTCGATATGTATAAATGTGCTGTGTTTGAAGTTGTCATGTCTCAGCCCAACTGCTATAAGCGACATTTTTAGCAGTAGACAATGTCAATTTATTCGCAAATTTATGATTCCACAACACAAGAATTTCTGAAACAAATCCAATTAATAATCATCTATATAATTAGTTTGATCTTATATCATAAAATATCGAGTTATGTTGAAGCCGATGAATTTCCATTCGTGCGATTTTAATGCTTTTGATGTGCCTCAAATACGAAATCGCAAGTCAATCTACAGCCTTCGTCGGAAAAAAAGCTGTCATTTGAATACTAATTTCAATTTCGCATTAGCTGCAATAGTAGAGATAAAAGTTATATTCGACTAATAACTCATTATTTAAGCATATCCTTATCTGCACTACGCTTATTAAGGTAAATTACATCTTAAGCCTTTCTCGGATGTAAACTTATGCGCCGCGCATTCACAATCATTATGTCAGACCGTAAATCATAAACGTCTTCATCAGACCACAGACGTCATATGAAGTCATCTTGTCGCCGGCTGTCACCGTAAGCAGAGTGAGGCAGGGCCAGGCTTGGAGCTTGTCTCCCAACGCTTGCTCCCGTTTCTTTCAACAGCTCAGCGGGAGTTGCGGCACTAACTTTCACTCCGCCCCGGCACTCGGGCATGAGTGTCCCTGGCTTCTTGAGCGCGACATGGGTCAGGCAGGAGCTTATTAAAAAATGACAGTTAAAAAATAATAGAATAGAAGTGTCGGCACTGAAGAAATAGGCCCATGGCCTGTTGCCGATTTTTGAGCTTTTCGTGACTTGATTCACAAGGGATCCGGCCTTTGGAACCCGATCTTTCCATAACTGACGATTGATTGAGATGGCTGCTGGACTTATTGCCTGGTCCGTAATTTGCTAGGCATTTTAAGACTGAATAGGCTAATAAATTACAGGCTATAGAAAAAAACCACAAAAGTAAAATGGGGTTGTATTTAAGGATACAAAATTATATTATAAAAGACTTGTTGAAAGAGCATGGAAAATGACGTTTAGAAGTGAACATGATTTAATACAAATCATAATTTCATACGAAAATAACTTATGAGTACTCAATGGTAGTTCCTAGGCAATCTCAGTGGTAGAGCGAACAGAAATTTATTATACACAGAGAGTAAAACTTGCAGTATATTCTCATGCACTAATTTTGGACCAGAACTTTGCCACATGAAAACTGTGATGGAATGGACTTCCCATGCAAACATTATTGGGCTCGCAAGATGATCACCGAGTGAATGAAAGTGACGCGTCATCGCTGTTCTGAAAGGCCCATCAGCGAATGAAGGATGACTTGTTCTCCGAATTCCTACAAATTATATGCGCATCTAAGAATATCTACGACGAGAATATGATGGGGAAACAAACATTGCATGTAGAAAACAAAATCACAAAGAAGGATGACTTGTTCTCCGAATTCCTACAAATTGTATGTACGCATCTAAAAACCTCATCGAGGAGAATAAGAAGGGAAATAAAATTTGCATGTAAAAACAAAACCACGAATATCTTCCGGTTAAAAAATTTACCTATGAAAACTCAGAAAAATTGAGCTTCGTTACTGGAACTCCAATACTCATGGTTGGTAACGTCGTTTATTAGATCTGTCAACAAACAATGTTTCTGCAGAAGGACTGGGTTAGTTACGTTGTTGCTGTCAACCAAGTTGTACAACTATTCTAGGTTGTAGACGAATTTATTTCAGTGGGAAGGGATGAAAATTTTAAATTTCAATGCGCGCTGTGAGTGCTTTGTTTTGTAACTGGTTCTAAATCCTAAATCCCTGTCTACTCAGCCTCAAAATGGAATTCAGGAGTATTTCATCCAGGTTTGCTTTTCGGAATTTGGTAATAAAATTGGAGTCAGTCATATGATAGAAAGTCATAGAGGTTAAATTTTGATTCCCCTAAAAAAAACTTGCGACCTTCATACTGAACATAATTGCACGTATAGTCATATTATACGTAAAACAGTACTGAAAATAATTACTATCTGTAATGAAACTAAATATTTTTATCGGTTTTTAGGAAGACCATCATCACAAGGTCTGTCCATACTAATAATTGTTAACATGTCTACGTCTCTCCGAAATTTATTAATCAACTAATAGATAGAATGTTCCCATCCACGTACCTACAATTAAGCAACGGTTTCGAAGACAAGTGTTCTACAACACATTATCTGACCCGCTCTTTTCATTAGTATAGATTCAATAATGTCCGATTTTAACGAAAAACCTTGAATTCCTTCACTTAATTGAGCGCTAAGTATTTTTCTGCAGGCTTGTGAAATTTTTATTCAACGACAAACAAGATTCCAATATTAAGACTAAATATGGGTTTTTACACATTTGTAAATGTTTTCAACCTTTCGTGCATTTTAACAATATGTATATCTTTAAAAAGTTTCTGAAGAATCGTACGAGTTTTCAGTATTATAATTCAGATCGATGTCGTGAGAACTCCTACAAGGAAGGGAAAACATCAAATATACACGCAACCGTTCGATCGAAAATTGGTTTGAAGAGGACACATTTAAAGGGAAAAGAGGTGAATTTGAGAAAAATTTAATTACCAAGTTAACTACTGCACTGATTTGGTGGCCAGCGAAAACTTATATACCTAACATGATGTTTGTGAGATCCTGGTGGGCTACGCTTTCGTCGGCTGTTTGTGCGTTTGCTTCGTGCCCCTAAAAATTCAACTGCACAAAAAATTCTAATGAATAAAAGATCGCGCCTCAGAAAAAAAACACGAAATATAAAGGGCACTTCTTTTAACTTCGCTATTCGCTCGGGTAGAAGAATTATCCCGTTTGCAGACTTGATGAGGTGCAGCATGAAATTTAATTGTTCACATTCTCTTTGTCCAGCTGAGCAGTGCAACAACAGGTTTCTGCTTCCATCCATCCGCGCGCTGGAGGAGTCGGATGGTCGAAAATACTGTAAACTAAGGAATGCAATCCGTTACCGCACATCTTGTCCGGTAAACAGAATTTACAATAAATTAGTCAACTCCTAACTTAGTAGCTCTCTATCTGGAAGATTTGTGACTGCAGAGGACTTCCATGCATATACACTACAAATCTTTCTTTTTTGTAGATAAGTACAACCGGCTATGAATGTGTAGATAAACACATACACAGTCGCACATTGTGTCGCATTAACATACACAGTCGCACATTGAATGAAGTTTCCAGATACAAAGTCACAAACTATGCCGAGTCTAAAATTATGCATCGATAAAGCTCATTTATGCCTTGCTTGCGAATTCGCATTTCTTCGCAGGGTATAGGAAAAACTGCAGTATTCTTGGCAGATATCCATGTAGATCGGTTTCGTCAACTCTAGATCGAAAGAGAATACTTTTTCAAAACAAAGAATTCTACTGATTACCTGGAAAGCCCAGAAGAATTGCTAGATGAATAAACCAAAACATATAATTTAAGTTTCGAACGCCAGTGCATCATAACTTAAGGTGTGAATTTCTATTAATTTCACCGCCGTCACATTTTCCTGACAGTGAAAGTATTCGAGGATATCTTGGTATTCAGTTTGAGGATATCCTTATTTATTCATGCAAACAAACTTTCGGCTGCCATTGCTCACGGTTATAACTAATTTTGATGAAAGTGATTTGATTTTGAAATCTCTGAGTTATTTATCACTACAGTATCCTGGGTAATTTTCGGTATAAATTTATTCATATAAAAGGTAGGGGAAGATTAATCAACCGACGAAAATATTCGCGCGTTCTGTAGCGCGTTAGAAGACTGAATCATGACTGCTTGGAACGTCGGACGCCTAGCGGCAGGCCGCGGCTGACTCGCTATCTATCCTAAAAGAAGCAATCTGGGAGCAACTTCCACTTCTGAAACCAGGAGTTTTGTAGCAAAAAGTTGCGCGAGGATGGATCAAGATGATACAAAAAGGCAATCTACAATAAAGAAGAAAGCCTAAAAAGAGCGTTTGGCAGCCTCGGTGCAACGTCCTCTGTAGCGAAACTTGAATGCAGCTTCTTACGGACCGCGGCGAAACGGGGATAGAAATGTAAGTTATGAAACGCGTGTCCGGATGATTGAACGTAAAAACCAATTTTCATGGCTTAGAAATATGTATGAAAGAAATGCGATGCAAATCTATATTTTTGAACGATTTGTTCGCTCTTATTCATCACACAATACGGTTTCTAATTTAGCATATGGTGGTGCAATATAAATTTTATAATACCAAGCTTATCATATAGATTTACCTGCATTTAATTTCCCCGTTTTCATTACCATTAACCTGAACAAGTTTTATTTAACACCGTAGCGGCTGATTTATAGCTGGATGGAGAGAAACTCTGAGCTGGCGGAAGAACTGATTAGTCATTTAGACTGGTCATACGACTTAATAGGTCATTTGTGGCCAACTCAAAGACTTCATACGACAGCTATGATTCATTCGACGACTTGGCACGCCATTTGTGATGGACATCAGAAGGACTCAATCAGAAGCATTGTTCAGGGAATAATGCTTGTAGGTTCATGGCCCACGTTACTGTAGTAACAGTCGACGAGGTTTTCAGTATATCAGGCAATCGTGCCGGGGCCATACATTCAAAATTCGCTAAGTGAACGTAAGTACTTACGCGCTATTTTCTTGTCTATGATTGGTGTGATTTTGCTTGAAAGGCAGTCCATGATTGGCTGATGAACTTACGATCTCCTAACTTTTTTAAGGTATAGGTCCAGATCGTCAGGCACTTGCTGGAAAATTCATTCCATGTACCACGTATGCCGCTCTCCAAGAATTATAGCAATAAATCTCAAAGATAAATGTATTTTGTTAATATTTTTTTCTTATAGAAATGCAAAAAGAGCCATTTATTGCAAATGGGAAGTCTTTCGTGGTTTTTATACGCGGAAATATGTGTAAAACGTAAAAATAGAAGACGGAAATGAACAAACAGAAAGGTAATGATTAAATAGAATTGAATTAATGAACAAAATTATCAAAATTTACATAGCGTTACCCCGAGAAGAATAAACACGGTTTAAAATTTTCCCTGATTTATATTATAGATTTTGTAAGATTTTAAACAGAAATTTAAATAGGTTTCTGTCACGTAAACAAATGCAACTAACTAACGACATATCAGACCTCAGGTTGCACGTACTCCCACAAACTATAATTTGCAAGTTNGATTTTGTAAGATTTTAAACAGAAATTTAAATAGGTTTCTGTCACGTAAACAAATGCAACTATAACGAACGACATATCAGAACCTCAGGTTGCACGTACTCCCACAAACTATAATTTGCAAGTTCCACGCCGCAATGGACAAGAAAGATCCTTTGAAGTTACAGGATCTCAGTGATACCAAAGAAGGAACAAGATTAAAGTCCCTAATTCGTGCAGATTTAATTCTTTGGCCTACGAGCCTCCGTGCAGCCATCAATCAGGATGACGATTCAATGAGCAATAATCGAAGCACTAATTACATGACTATCCTAAAAAGGATGCAAATTCTTCACTCGCGGTCAACAGATCCCGCAACGATGATGAACGTGATGAGAAATAATCTTGGATTTAACTACGTAACATTGATTGATGGAAGGTTTTCCAAGGTGCAGTATTGCTTACTGTATAGGCTGGTTAAGCAAACGACTAGATATGACTAGAAATACCACATTTGATACATTAATACACATAGAATGACTCAAATAAAATAAATAGTTTCTAACTTTCATCCTGCACCGAACAATTGCGTAAATTTTATCACATGATGTGCAAATGCTTATGTTACTACGCATTAATTTAACTCTATAGTAGTAAAACAAAAGTGCGTGTGACTTCTAATAAATAGTTAGAACTAAAAATTAATGTATTCGTTCTAAATTTGTATTAAAATCTAAAAATTAATTTATTCGTTCTAAAAAATTTGCATTCAAATAGGATCAAGCTCTTGCTGAGTCAAGCTAGCAGTTCGATCTCCCCGATCAGAAAGTCTCCCTGGCAAAAACTGCACAAGACAATATCTGCCGTTCTCCTAGCGCAGCGCAGGGATCAGGCTTGTCTTGCGGATCTCGGGGTGCGATATGCTAGCGTAGGTCCGCATGGATGAACTAGTATAAGGTTGACCCATGGTTGAACTAGTATAAGGTTGACCCATGAGGAGCTCATTTTCGCAGATGTAGTTTATTGTTCGCCTGTGACGTCACTGATCTCAGTGACGTCACAGGCATTAACCATTCACCGAAATGCAATCAAACCAGTCAACCAATCCGTCGTCGGAATGACGGGTTTGTTTACGTTTCTTGAGCTCAGTGACGTAACAAGAAAGCTGAACCAAAAGGTAGAACTTCTCGTGGGTCTACCTTATATATTTCAACCATGGCAGTTCCGCGTCCAGATTCGACCGCCGCGAATATTGCAGCCAGCTAAGGACACCGCCATGTGCCAGTCTTAATACCATCGAACCTTGCAAAGCTGCACCTTTGGAAAGTTCAGTGACCTAAATGAGGTTAGACCCTATCAGTGAAGCATCGATTTTTTTTCTCTGTATAATTAATAAATATTTTTCGATCTCAGATGATGTTATATGACAGGAAAAAACGGAGAGCGTAGAAGACCAAATTCGTGTCCTTTTGAAATTCCAATCCTGAAATTAAATCCTGCTTGCAGCAATACACCTCTAGTTTAATAGCTAATTTCAGACTGAAAGTAACCTTTTGAGTGATTTTATTCGGCTATTTAGTAGCGCGATTAGATCTACCAGGACAGATCAGTACTTAGCTTGGGAGAAAATCAGCCTTACTCTGCACGACGATATCTAGCGTAATCGGAGACTAAACTGAGCTATAAGGGACATACAATTGTGCCGTTAGAGAGCCATTGCCCAGCCAGGAGGTCTCATAAGCGACAGTGTTTGGCCATTGGACAGAGTATCAGCCGTGCATAGTTTATATTAGCGAGTGAGTATACTGATGGTTAATCAGCTTCCATAAAAAGTTGTTCTATATCTTAGCTTGGCTGATCTTTCTTAAAATGTCCAGGTTAAAAGATCATTACATAATTAAATTCTTGGTGATTCTAGTTTAAAATTATGTTAGTAGCAGTCATATAGAACATATGAAAGGCCACTAAGATACTTGTGTTCCCAAACCATGCATGCAAGTGAATGTTTATATAACAAACGACACGGAAACGGCAAGAATTCGCTGACTTGAGTCACATTACCGATCTTGCAAGCGCAATGTAACAGGAACAAATTTGATGCTCTTAACATTTAAAACTCTCGAGTCATTTGAAGTATATTCCATATCTTATATATTATTCTTATATTCATATTTCATTAGCCTTATATTCATATACTACCTTATCTTAAATCAAATTCATGTAATATCTTTGGCGAAGAATTCTAGGGAATTTCTGGTTATAGAGAAATACCTCTAGTTCGGTATTGCGTATATACCGAACGCTTAAGTGAAATACATATAAATGAAGTAACTAACACAATTTAATATAAACAAAACGTATTTATTGTTAAAATCACGAGTAATCAAGGCAAACCCAAGTAATCACAGGCCAATAAATCATTTCATTGAGCATCATGGGCAAGTGTTCCTTAAACTACGCGAAGTGGTGCAGGAATACAAAATATTAACACGCAGGCATAAAGAGAACCCAGTGCTTAGTCCTACAGCGCACAGTAATTTCAGCGAAGCTTCGAAGCTTCTCGCTTATCTGTAACAAGATAAATTCGGGGCCTCTGCAGTAACCAGTCAATGTTCAATGATTATAACGTTGAAGACGGTAAATAATCCTTAGCTGTCCCAAGCCGCGAACCTAAACAATTAATAGCCTTCTCTTGCCATGCAAAAAATCAGCAAAGTTAGGTTAAAGTGCTGCAGCAGATGCTATGTTTGTGTATCCCTTTAACTCCTAACCATAATCCAGTAATTTTGCGTGTATTTTGCTGGAAGCTGGAATACATAATAACAGCAATTCAGGAAAAAACCTCTAAAAATTTCAGAAACTCAAATTAATAAATTGTATCCAGAATTATATTAAGTAAAGATTAGTCCAATTTTGCGCGTTCCAACCACATGAAAGCCAGCTGTTTAAACTGTGGCACACAAGCAATGCAAAAATTAATTTTCACATAAGTTGTTTTATTTATAAATAGTAAGAGGTAAAGGCAAAGAAAAAAATACTTTTTTAACAAAAAATATAGTTATATCTCAAGAATCCTTTTGAAAAGGATTCTTGCACTCTAAAAATATATTCCACATGGATAATATTAACTAAGGTTTCAACGTACCAAGATATCAGTTGATCAGGAAGTGATATTGATGCGAAATCTCAAAAAAATTGTACCTCCGAACCCTGTGCCGACGTCACGCCTGCTCCCTTGATAGCAGATTTGTTACGGAGCTATCAAAAGAAGAGCCACGGTCAGGAGGTATCGCTATACTTACCATGCACACCCATGGTAAAATTATGACGCCTATACGTTGCTAGAGCCTCGCATCACCTAGGTATTGGGATACGAGTAACGTGTAATTTCTAGATCCAAGTTTGAAGAACGCATACCACGGATAGTCTCATCGTAAGCTTGACCGAGCATTAAGCCTGGAAAAAGTGTTATCATCGTTTTGAAAGTGGAAGCTTTTGATTCGGTCTCGAAATTCTGTGATATAATTAGGATTTGATCTGATGAATTGAGTCAAGGTTCTTTATACGTGGGTGGCTTCCATACAGGGGCAAAGTTTCGGAAAAGAATGGGAGAGTTAACAAATAAATAGTAACCTGAATCAAGGTAATTTAAAAACAGGCTCCATTTCATGAGAGCAGAACTTAAATATAACATGGCGTTGTGTTAGATAAATTTCTTTTTAGATAAGTGAATTGATTACAAGAAATTATTTCTTGTCGTGATGTCTACTCTGTCAATCTGACTTGTCAATTAAAAGCTCAAGCAACATCTACAGATTAGAATAAGTTTGGTTAAAAAAATCCCTTTTTATTTAGAACTTCTTTTGAGTTTAGTTTCGCTAGCTGTCTAATAATAAAATTAAAAGACAAAAAAAAATTTTTTTTGCCTCATACAGACCTCATACAGAAAAAAAGACAAAAAGACAAAATTTTAGACAAATTAAAAATTTGTCTAAAATTAGGGAAAAAAGTAGGGTCATGAAATTTCTCCATAAATGGCATTTTTTTATCCAAATTTGTCTAAATAAAGGTTTATACCCTATATATTCGAATTTTAGATTAGTATAGAAGAAGAAATTGTAACTGTTGGACAGAATAATTTTTTCCAAGTCGAAGATACATTCTCAAAATTTGAAAACTTGAAGAAAATAAGTAAATTTTCCTCAATAAGATAAAAATAATTTATTCGTTATAATAAGTGCATATGGGATTTGTTTGATAACTGAACTTCGCGAGATTTAAACGCATACTAAGAAATGCAAACTAGAGAAGAAAAAAAAAAACAAAGAAGATCGATCGCCTTACTAGAACACGATAATGGGAAAAATTTAAATATTTTACATCAACCATAATTCAGAAAAGCCAACCATCAGAAAATCCATTTGACTGAACATTTTATATCTGGTTTCTGACACAATTATAGATGTATGTATAAAACTGAATTATAGCATAGGCGTTCCAAAGTTGAGGGAAACCCTGTGCAGGTCGGTCTGCATGAGGCAGTTGCTGAGCAGGTCGGTCTGCATGAGGCAGTTGCTGTGCAGGTCGGACTGCATGACGCAGTTGCTGTGCAGGTCGGTGTGCATGAGGCAGTTGCTGTGCAGGTCGGTCTGCATGAGGCAGTTGCTGTGCAGGTCGGTCTGCATGAGGCAGTTGCTGTGCAGGTCGGTCTGCATGAGGCAGTTGCTGTGCAGGTCGGACTGCATGAGGCACTGCAGGCCAAGCATGGATGAGACGGCAGCTGGACACGCTGGCATATTACGTTCACCTCCTTTTTAGCGCATTTTTTCATTTATGAAAAAATGCACTATTGTGCTCGCTATGTCCGTCTGTCCGTCCGTCTGTCTGTCCGTGACTTCACGTTTTCGTCGACGAGAAAATGCGCTCTCTGTCATTCACTGCAGTGAGTACTGAGTTATATTTTTTTCCACCTCCATGAGATGTGCATGTTGCCCAGCGCAGGAGCGAGAGAGGTAGAAACTCTTCGTATGTGTTGAAGGTAGAGAAGAGGTCTGAAGTGGCCAGCAATTTGCGTGAAGATAAGATCCAGGCAGACGTTAATGCAAGTGGTCTACAGTGATATACAATTAGCAAGGTGCCGTCGAAGTTGTCCATTGGGTGTGAAGCAAAGTACAAGACACAGCGCCATGCAAACCTTACACAGAGAAAAACTCCGTCGAATTTCCAGTGTCAGCCTAAAGCGACTAAGCAAAAATAGTATGCAGAGTTGGGACAGTAGAGTATACTATTTAATGCAGAAATATCTAGTGCATGCGCGAGAAAATTTTAATCACAATGAGATTCGATTACAATTAGAGATTTTAAGCACAAGAAATGCAAGAAAATTATCAGCGCGCATATATCTGAAAATTTACGATAAAAAGCATATGAATTATACATATAAGCATATGAAAGCATATAAGCATATGAAACAACTACCATTAACATATGTTGCAATCAAATTACCATTAACATACAGTATGTTGCAACCAAATTACCATTAGCAAATGTTGCAACCAATTCCCATTAACATTTCTTGCAATCAAATCAACTACAATTAGATTAATGTAATTAATTATTCAGAATGCATATATATTTTTCTTCGTCGAGCATGGAGACTACAAAATACGATGACATCTCTTACTCCACACCAAATAAAAGACTAATAATATGTAACTTTCCCGGCAAAAAAGACTGCAATGATTTTCGCAAATATTAAAAACTATCACTAAAAATAGGAAAAATTTATTGTAATCAGTAGGTCAAATTCTAAATGAAATTGTTTAAAAACTGCACTGATTTTTACGACCAAAAGAAGCTCGGCTTTGAATGCCGAATTAATGCATGATCAATTGAAAATAATCAATAATCATAATGAATGCATGATCAACAAAGAAGATAATCACGGTAAACAAAAAATCATCCCCATCCAAGATGGTGGTAAAATAAATGAATAATAAATAGCGCAGTCCAGCGAGTCGAACTTAGCAGACCATAACGCTTTTTACAAACGTCAAATCTTATCATGAAGAGTCAGGATTTCGCAGCTGCTTTTTGACGGCAGTTGCTTCGAATGTTTTAGATTATCTCGGCGCGTAAAAGGCTGGAATGAGAAGTGCAGTATAGATAGAGCACCCCGATAACATTGTCCCGAAGAGAACGCGTCGAGCGCGAGAAAACCTTCCTTCAATACCAGCGAGTAGGGAACCTCAGGTATATGCACGACTCCTTTGAGAGAACCAAAGTATAACTTCTCCTGAAATTGGGAATTATAACAGCATTTAAAACCAAATATAGTTAGTGTTGTATAAACCTGTTATTTTTCAGCGCGGATGTAGCAATACTGGATGAATTGAATGCCCTACGTAAACAATTATGAATGGAAAATTATTAACATGCTAATTTCAAGTTGAACTAATAAAGAATTCCATTAAACTTACAAATGAAATTTTACATGTGTACGGTAACAACGAGTTCTTTCTCTATCCATCAGTTTGAAACGGCAGGACTTGGGGCGTTGTATATATGCAGGGCTTCATTATTATGCATAGACAAAATGTGCCAAACTAGCAACACGGCAACATAAGCTGGATTTTCAAGACAAAGACAGTGCCGAAGGGCGAGTTGATGTGCATACATTTTACAGTACAAGCAACACAGATAAAAAAAATCTGTAGTGTCTAGAATGAGAGCTGGCCTGTTTGTTTTATTAAAAGTGTTTTACTAATAAGAAGTTAATAATTTTCTTGACACGAACTGTACTAATTACACGGCATACTATGGAATATTGAGCAGAAAAATCACCAATAAATATGTATTAACTTCATTATATTCTAGCAATTAACGATATAAAATTTACATCATAATGCATTGGTGTCACAGATTGTAGAAATTCAGCTTCACAGCAGCGTGAATGATACCGATGTCAGCACGTTCTATGCTGCATGACACCGATGTCAGCACGTTCAATTTTGTATGACACCGATGTCACCACGTTCTATTCTGCATGACACCGATGTCAGCACGTTCTATATGCTGCATGACACCGATGTCAGCACGTTCTATATGCTGCATGATACCGATGTCACCACGTTCTATGCTGCATGACACCGATGTCAGCACGTTCTATGCTGCATAACACCGATGTCACCACGTTCTATTCTGCATGACACCGATGTCAGCACGTTCTATGCTGCATGACACCGATGTCAGCACGTTCTATGCTGCATGACACCGATGTCAGCACGTTCTATGCTGCATGACACCGATGTCAGCATGCATGACACCGACTAATTAATCACCCTAATTGAAAGACCTGAAATCCCACCGCAAATCCCAACTCGAGATACGTTGAGACTCCGAGAGACCGTGGAGGTGTTGGTGCTCGAGCATGCAAAGAAGCCTTTCATTACCGCTACAGATAAGCCTTGTAATTGCTTGCAGGTCGTGTGGCAAGTTTATACTTCTGTTGATAGGCGAGGATAAGCAAGTCAATTGCCTACTGGTCAGTGCTTCGAAGGCCATCCCAGGTCTGAGTTTTAATTGCATCTTTCTCAAGGGTAAATTTATAACACATAACTTAATTTAGATGCGAGGCCGAGACGTAGAAAACAGGCGAATAATAGCGGTGGTTGGTGAAGGCAAATCCCGCATGTTTTGCAGGCGCTGGAGCTGTCCGTGTTAATTTTTGTTCAGCTCGGTGGCATTTAATAAACTAGAGATAATATCAAACATACAAAGGTGCTTAGAAACGTACGCGATCATTTATAATATTTATTATAAGTACATTAGTTGGTTCGCTTCCCAACGATTGATAAGTTTCTCAAGCACAACGGTAATCAAATTCAATGGCCTTCAAATTTAGTATAGCAACTTTCATTTAAAAAGATAAGCAAGCAATAATAAATTATTATATAATACCTATATTTATATATAGGTTTTAATATGTGTTTACGAACATTAGGGAACCAGAACAAATTACAAATTTTTGATATACTCTTATTACAAGTCAGGCTACTGATATACGAGGGTATAAAAACCGTTTTTTTTTTTTTTTGTTTGGATCCATCCATGCATTTACAGAGATGATTTTGCATGAACAGAAAATAATTACGTCTAGAATGGACGTAAAGTTTTTTCTTTAGATGAAGCTTTGGGTGTGTTCGCCCCATATATTACTCAAAAGACTCTGATATTTCTATGTAAATTAGGTGTTCTGAGTTGGACGTGAGACATTCTTCGGTTCGTAGGGCAATGCATATTGAATGCAGGGGTGGCTTGATCATCGGTGAAAGATCATACCTTATCTGATAATTCGATTGCTGCTATTCAAATCTGGAAATTTATTCAGAACCAAGATGGGCGTTGAATTTCTCTTTCGCAGATGGAAATGGAGAACAGCACCAGCAGGGCACACAACTTCCCTTATGTTGAGCAATACTTTGAATTTATCAAGATCTTTCTTGCCAAAATCATGCTTATCTTCATAATGAAGAAAAAGAGTTGAGATGGGGCCGAAAAAAATTAATGTTAATGAATTCATGATCCCTCAATTAATTAAAATCGCGGATGTTTAACGATCTTCTAAATTAAACAGGATAATATGCTTGATAGTAACGAGCGTCAGCCGCTATCAGACAATCTGAATGAATTCGACGCTGCCTATATTAATACTAAAACGAAATTATTAATTGATAATTTCCATTATAATTGCAAAATACAAATCTAATAGTATGAAATCGAAAAAAATTTTTGTCAGTCAAAATCAATATATATACAAGAAATAGAAAATGATCAATAAAATTTTGAATAACTACTCACGAGCTGCAGAGACCGCGTGAATCCATAACTAGGCGCACCTGCAAAATGAAAATCATCGTTAAACAAAGTAAAAAACATTCGGAAAGACGCACACTGAAATTACTATGCAGCGTAGAACAATTAAAAAAATTATGCCGAAAAAAAAATTTTTTCTAGCACCAGTGACAACGCTCCGCATCGCAGACTCTTATAGACCAACACGCTGTAATATTCAGCAATATATTCGACTTCAAATATAGTTCAATAGCAACAATAATTAAGAATTTGATATTCAAGCAATGATTGCGGCTTAACAGGGAATGTTTTCAAGACATGCAAATGTCACACAGTCTCTTTTTATACAATCGTACTGGATTGGTTGAACTATTGTGTTAAGTGAGGCAGGTCGTACGTAATTGTTCTTTGTCAGTGATATTAAGAAAGCGGTCATGTTGCTCTCGAGAACATTTATTTTGCATACTATAAAAATAGTTATAAATAGTTATAACAGTTATATAAAATAATAATATACATATATCACTACTATATAACTATTATATAATAATTATAATAGTTAAAAGCAATTGTAAAACAGTGAGTGATACTCGTAGAAAATGTATTTGGAATTTTAAATGTCACGATACAGTTGATTTGACGTATTTTTGTGAATATATTGTAATTTTGGTAAAACATAATACAACACTAAATGATTTTTTTAATTGACATATTCCGCTGACAACTTAATGAGCATTTCGTATAAACACTAAAAGATATAGCTTGTGCGGTTTTATGTTTCATAAGAACATTTTTCTAATTGTACTTTAAAACGATAGGGCAGATATTTTTGCGAATAGGTTAAAGGGATCGTCAGGGTCAAATATCGAAAATTTAGGCTTTTCGAGTTTTTGGTATCATTTCAATATGCTCAGGCAAGTGCATGACGGCAATCAAGGATCCCAGGATGCTCAAAATGTATAACAATTCGTCGTGGTCCTTCTCTCTTATTCAACTCTTTACATCAAATACATTATTTTGCTCTTATGTACAGTATATCATACTGAAGAAACGGAGTTCTTCCGTTTTAATGATAAGATCCAAATAGTAATTTATTTTGGTTCAAGTAGGTTATTTCATTTTTTCGTGGGACAAAATTTGACATATATTCCTGCAGCCTATGAGTGCTACGTGAGGTCAGAGGTAAAAACTGTATCATGTGACCAGCATTTTAGTATTCATATATTCCATCATAAGCGCCTGGCTACCCTATATCGTGTCTGCTACCAAAAATGCACAGGAAAATCTAGCTAGCGGGAGATGGCCACTCTATAAACGACGATAAATCGCTGTAATCCTACTGCAATTTTCCGGAGCACATAACCTCGATGGTGAATTCGGAAGCTACATTTCATGGCGCTTATCAGAAAAAATTTGATGTCATATTCTATACTCGAATGTATTCGCCAATCGACAATTCAGAAAAAATAAACGTCTATTTTCTGCAGATATCTTTAAGATATTCTCCACGAAAACCAACAACAAATAGAACGTGTAGTTAAAACCAATAGGATTAATTAAAAATGCAGATCATGGACCAATAATAATCTCATGCTCAATGTGGTTTACTGTATTTTAAATTAGGCTCAAATGTTCATGTAGTTTTTAAAATAGGTTCTCGATTTTCAACGAATTGGAACATTACATTCACGGTGAACTTAAGTCAATTTATTGGGACAAAATTTGACATATATTCCTGCAGCCTATGAGTGCTACGAGGGTTCAGAGGTAAATACAGTATCATGTGACCGGGATTTCAGTATTCATATATTCCATCAGAAGCGCTTGGCTAACCTATATCGTGTCTGCTTCCAAAAAGTGCACAAGAAAATCTTGCAAGCGTAAGATGGCCACTCTATAAACAACGATTAATCGCCGATAATCCTACTAAAATCCATCAGAACACGTAACCTCGATGCTGAATACGGAAGCTACATTTCATAGCGATTATCAAAAAAATGTGAGGTCATATTCTATACACTGATGTTTTCGCCAATCGACACTGTAGAAAAATATAAACGTCTATTTTCTGCATTATCTTTAAGAAATTTTCCACTAAAACCAACAATAAAGAGAACGTGTTGTTAAAACCAACAGGATTAAGTGAAAATGCAGATCATGGACGAAAAAACTATAGTGCTCAATGTAATTTAATGTATTCTAAATTAGGGTACGGTGTTCAGGTAGTTTCTAAAATAGGTTTTCAATGTTCAACGAAATTGAACAGTACATTTTCGTTGTATTGAGGTAAATTAAGATTTAAAACGCTATTAGTGCAACTCGATGATAAGAATGAAAAAATGAACTTAAACGGAGGAAGAGTCATCGAAACTCATTCAATTCATATTCATACTATGAGAAAATTGTTCGATGTACCTTCGTTATGAAAACATTTAATTACTCTTTAAAAATTTGAAAATTGTGTCGAAAAGGCTTGGCTGTTTAGAGATATTTTAAAAATAACTGATGTGTGAACAACTATTACAAAATAACAATGGAAAAATTGTGTGGCGAAATAACCAAATATTGATTATGTTAATATAGAGGCTGCGTAAATTTATATATGTACGTAGAGCGATTAAAAATAATCAAATCTCTACGCCTGCTTCTGATCTCCGCGCCTAATCGACAATTTTGTATACAACGACTCGTTGTAAAACTCATCCCGTTGTATATATTACTTGGGCCCTAAGTTGTCTCTCGTAATTTAGCTACAAGCGTCCAAGCGCATACACTTATTCCCTAATAACTGGAATTATAGAAGCACTAATGATATATTTAGGCTGTGTAGCTGCTAAATGCATCAAGACGATGTTCAGGACCAAGCTTAACATTTGCTTCTTGCACAGCCCATTAATTGAACGTCAAATTCTTACGAAGTCGATGATCAACTGCTCAAAGTTCTCGAGTTCAAGACCCCATTAAAAACCATCTGTCTATAATAAAATATATGAGCGCAAATTAGTGACCACCGATTATTTAAACATTATACTTAAAGGTATCGCTTCAGGGGTTTATAATAATATTATTCAAATCTAAATACATGCAATGATGAATGTCTAAAGTTACAAATTAGACTTGGAATAGAATTTCTATAATAAATTTTATACATATATTCCATTCTTACCAGCTGAATAGAAGTACATACGAACGAGTATAAGCATTAACTTGAGCTATTAACTCCAATAATTCCACTTGATATTAGTTTATCGTTTTAAATTTGTTACTGTCATTTTAGTTCAGAAGTCGAGTCCATACATACATACAGTATGAACTGTGTTAAGCCCTGACATGCGCTATAAAAATGAAATAAGTTGATTAATGTGAATCAGTGCAAATAATTTATTTGTCCGTATAATATGACTGATATATTCATTACATTAGTTTGCAACGAATCTGATTCTTATTAATTCGTTATTTTGTCATCTCAGTAGCGGCAGAGAATAGAATCTCCCATGTGAAGCAAGATAGACAATTTTAGGCAGCAACCGTTTAGGAAAGTAGTGAATTTTTATCAGTTCAGACCAGGGCGTGTATTGTTTATGCTGCCAAAAAGATTTGTAAAATAATTTGATTTTAATTCAGAAATTTTAATGACAGCAGGACTTCAACGGGACCCGATACGATCAAATAAACTTCGTTGGAGTGTCCCGAAAAGATAAATTGATCGTTCAGGAAAGTTTTTCCTAATTCGCAATGTCCTCGATCTTCATGAAAGCATCTTATAGGTGCACAACATTTCCTCCGCTAAAATTCAAAATCATTAATTTATTTAAATAAATTGATTAAACATCTTTGCATTAACATATGAATCGTGAAATTTATGTCAACGTACTGATCTCTGGGATAGATTACAAAAATTATAACTAAATTTATTGATTTTATTACTAAATAAATTATTAAATTCAGGGATTATTACAAAATTGATCTCAAAAATATCAATTGAGAAAAAAAATCTGCAGACTAGCGGCAACAACGCGTCCAAGCTTGGGTTTATCGAACTCTTATATGGCCCCGTCGGTTATCGAGGAAATAATGCCTAAACTAAAATTCCGCAAGCGGAGCATGAAAACTCGTCGAGTCACCGTAAAAACGGATTCCAGTAACGGGAGCAACCTCTCCGGCAACCTGAGGTAGCGCTGTAGTTATCAAAAAAGTTGTCGTAGGTTGGCAAGGAGAAATTTTCGACAGAAAGTCTTTTAACAGCGCAGAGATATATGATACAATCGGGTAGGACCAGGGTGGGTAGCTGCAGTGTCAGGTTTGATTTAACATATAACAAATGTTTGATTTAATATATGATTTATTTAACATATTGAGTCAAGTAATATTTTTAAACGTTTACTAAATATTTCAAGGTTTCACGTCAGTTGACTGTAAGATCAACAGGGCATGAAAACAATTAGCAAGTTCTAGTTTAAGGCAAGTTTGTTCACAAATTTTAAAGGTCTGAGCTAGATTGAGTTAAACATTTTACATATATGAATTATCTGAAATTGCAGAAACGTAATATTTAATATGATTTCATGTTACTAAAACACGCTAGAAAATGTGTTTTCAGCAAACTCACCAAGCTTTGCACATGCATATGGACGCACTTCGCTCAATATGTATAACAAATTCAGGCGTAATAATCTGCATTGAAATATTGTATCTATCTATAGGATCAATAATCTCTATTGAAATTATCTTTATTTACTCGAAATTCAAGTCACGGTAAAATCTCCTTTTCAAATGATATGTGAAAAAATTCTTTAGTCCCGTCATGATCAAACCACAATAAATAGATCGCAATATGCATTTAGTTTGAAACGTGCAAATTTTATTAAACAATCGTTATTCTGTGCCAAAATCTGTAGCAGCAGTCAGATTCGATTAGTCCTTAGGCAAACACTGCTCCATGATCGGCGCAGTGGCAAAAACCAAACGGCCAAATAATTGGATCCATTCTGCCTCGTGGACCCAGCAAGAACTGAGATGGTATAAACTTACATGAGCAGAAGAAACCGCACAAAAACACTTGATGTGGTTCCTGACAAACAAGTCTTCGAGATATTAAGGAAAGTTTAATAATAATGCCGCTGAAGGAGATATTTTATCTCATTCACCGTCGGTTAAAGAGCTCATCGATGCAACGGTAACTGTACTAAAAAAAATAGTTAATTGGGCGCGCCTATAGAAATGAAACTCTAAAAGTAACGGGAGAAAATCAATTAAGAAGGCAGTCAGTGAGTCAAATTTTAAGCACATTCTCTAATTGCAACGGCAGGATTCAAGTTCATGCAAAATGATAAAGGCGGTAATTTAACCGATCACAGTATTTTATTGTAAATCAAAAAACGTGGGATTTCTTTAAAGCATTTAAAAACATCTATTAACGAAAAACCGCAAACTATGGTTGAAACACCGCTCTACCTAAAACTAAATCAAGGATAGGAGTAAGATCAAGAGTCTGTGAGCCAAGAACAGCTTCTGTTATCTTCTCGTGGTCTTAGCAGTCGAGAGACTTGCAAGATAAACGTGTTCGATGCGGATCTTTCGTTCGGCTGTTGAGAGCGCTAATGACAAGAAGGCTCTGATTTGCTTCGCTGCGATTTGTAAAATTACCCATCATCAGTTTTGACTTCTATCTCAGCAACCATTCTTGCCTCAGGCTTACAAGAGTCAAACCAAAACTTCAGGCACCTACTCAACAACACTGATGGCTCTCACCGTTAAGACCAAGTAACACATGGGTATGCCCAGGCTGTGTGGGCACAAGCTGCGAGTGCAAAGAAACGCATGCACTAACAATGTATGTACAAGCTATGTAGGCATAAGATGTGGATGCATAATGTATGTTTGCATAATCTAGGTATATGTCGGGCCGAAATCGCGGGATTGCCGATTCTATGAAATTGGCAGCCAGCTTGTCAAATATGTAGAATAAGCATTTTGTTGCAGATTCAGAAAATTGGACGTTAGAGGGTAAGAGTTAGAACATAAATCGACAGTTAGAGATGGAAAAGGTTAGGTCAAGTTCGGTATGGTTACTTTACATTAAGATTAAAAAAAACTCGGTTGACAGACCTAACCCCGGATTCTTATAGTATAGAAATGCTGATTCAACAGAGTCGGCAAACTGGCTGCCGATTCCGTAGAATCGGCACTTCCCCGATTTCAGCACATCATATACATAACCTATGGCTGCATAATCTATGTCTGTATTATCAATGTCGCCTCAAACTATGTCTGCATAATCTATGTCTGCATAACTTATGTCTGTATAATCAATGTAGCCTTAAACTATGTCTTCATAATCTATGTCTGCAAAACCTATGTCTCCACAATCTATGTCTCCACAATCTATGTCTCCACAATCTATGTCGGCATAAGCTATGTCTGCATAGACATAGTAGGCAGATGTATTTAACGTTTTTTATTCTAACTTCGCTTAGCGCAAGTGTCGAGAATGTCAAAAATTTTACAAAATTTAAGATGACAAATGAGAAAACGGATATTATAAAAATTCTGGTGTTCTAATGAGATATTACCGCAGAAATAGTGACATATCGTAATATGTACCCTTACACGAACCACCACATATATATTGTCCCTTTATGTCACGCATTACCTCGTAGGTTGCAAACGGCAGGCTGTCAAAAAATTAAATCAGCTTAGGCGCATAAATGATACACGGCAATTACAGACAAAAATTTATATCTGTAAGGAAACCTCGTAACGAAGCATAGAAATCTCAACAACAAGCAACTTCGGGGCAAGTTCAAAGCTACGTACGTCACTCCAACGCTTAACGCCATATTGACAGCCATTATAATCTAAATAAATGACTTGGGCTATCATGTAAATCGATCAAATCCTGTTATTCAGGACGTGCAATATCTCCTGGCCTGGAGAAAGAGGCTGCGCCTTAAGCTCACGGTAAATTCATCTTGATTAGAAGAGCAACAAGGCAGCGTCAAGGTGGACATAAGCTTGAAACCATCGACTTATCTCACCTTAGCTCTAGGAAAAAATCAATAGAAATTTATAGTGAATTTCATCGTATAGGATTGAATTCTAGTACCGTGAGCAACAAACCACAGTTTGTAATGAATGTATAGCACAATGACGGCTAGAAAGATTTGTGAACGACACTAAAATGAGAGATGCTGGTGAAATTGAGCAACTCTTTGCTGATATTTCGAGCCATCTGCCGCGATGTCCGTGTGAACTTGTCTCGAATTCGATCAGCGCTAGCATGGCTTCAAGCCTCGCTCTCTCATCAAGCCTTGCATTGACGAGACCGGCGATGGGATTTGATCTATACTCTGAATCCACTTACGTAAGGGGAAAATAAATCCTTCTTCTTGAAAGCCTGTGTCTTGACTGAGCGCTCAGGTTTGTACTGGTGAAGTTATGCTAAAACTTTCAAGTAGTTTTTCATCAACTTATTTCATCTGAAATTTTTGATTAATTTAAGATTTTAGATGGAAATGGAATAGAATGTCATTGGAATGGTTCAGTTGGTAATATGGGATTCTATTGCAAATTAACTAGTCGGTCTTATAAAATTATGTTCTGATTTAATTGAGTAGGGGTTAGGTTCTTTACACACAGTACTCCAGAATTTCATAAATGTTACCATAACATGTACGTATGTTAGATCAATAAAATATCCGGACTGTGCGCACGCATGGGGCTGTGAAAACTGAGATGCGTGGGACGCTGAAATTGAAAACGTACATGTTCGGTTTTAAGACGGGGATTCAAAATTGTTGTGATCACAACAGATAGAAATAAGCATCCGCACCTCCAAGATACGACTACACCGAAAGAGCGCACTAAATGGAGCGGGTCTAGGGTTTTCATTATAGTGAAGCTGCATAATAAAACGTTCAATATGCCAGTAAGAGAGTGGGAACTGCACAGGGTACGTATACGACGTAAGCCTTGTTTGGCAAGTGGATAGTACTCATTACGTTTCGCTGGACTGTACAGAGGCGATACTTTCAAAACTCGCTAAATGAACTTTAGTACTTACGTTCTATTTTCTTGTCCATGATTGGTGGATTTTGCTTGACAGGCCGTCAATGATTGGCTGATGAACTTACGATCTCTTGACTTTTTTTGCAAGTTTAGGCCCTGGACTGTACAGGGATGATTAAAGGCTCAATGTGAGGATAGACTTCAGCGTGTCAGGATGACGCGGTGATGTAGGGAGCGTGTGTGTGGGCATCGCTTCGATGATCATTTGCATGCAGAGTGGCAAGCTCGGCTAAAGTGAAATGCCCAGGCTACATCAGGAAACACTGAAGCATAGGCGTCCTATGAAGGGCGGTGTTCATGTAATAATCCCTGCTATAGCCTTGAGACGTGCACATAAAAACGGGCTTTGAAATCATCCTAAGACTTGCAGCAAATATTCACTTATAGGCTGCTCTGAATTCTCCATTGTTGAGCTGTGAATTGCACTTTCTAATACGCAGCATTTAATCAATTATTTTGAATCGTATAAAATAATTTAATCAATTATTTTAATAATCAAGTTTCTTCCAACAATAAAAAAATCGTTTAGCTAATATGGTAGACTTCGTTTATATACGCGAGAAAAAGTTTGATTTTCAGCCTGTAATTAAGACAATTTTTCCCCAAACCGCAGCCAGATATAGATTGAAGTTGGAACCTGTTTGTTATAATAAGCTACGATTGTGTAAAACCGAACTAAAGGTTTCAACATACAGTATGTTAGCTCGCTTAGCAAAGAGTTTTTAAAGGTGGCGTTCCAGTATAAGTGGGTCCAGTATAAGTGGGAAAATCTTATCTCGATTCGATATCCCCTATCAATTTGAGATCTCAACAGGAAACTGTTTAGACCAAATTCTTACACCCAAATAAGGCATATAAAATTTCCAAGAACATAAATAGATATTATCATAAGCTCAAATAGACGTTATTATTCAGTAAAAAATAGAGTGAAGCTATGTTTTTTAATCAATTTTTGTGCATTTCCCGAAATTCTCGAGCAAGTTGAAATCAAATAATATTCCTTGCAGGGGTAATTGAATCTTCACAGATCATTCAGCGGTCATTAAAAAGCTCCCTTGCCATACCAAGAATCGCTACTCTACCCACGCCGCGTCAAAAACTCTTTTCTCCTCCGTCATGCAGGCATTGAAGAGGAGACAGACGTGCGCAGAAGCGAGGCTACCTGGAAGCATCTCTCTTAATCGCTGGAAGTTCCACGCATGAATGGCATCTTTGCAGTTGGGCATCAAGTAAGGCATCATGCATTTCCTTGAGCCCAGTTAATCCGGCGTCTCGCGAGCCCATGTGGCATATTATGGCAGCGCAGGCCTCGCATTCCATCAACTTGGGTGGCATGCTCATCAAACGAAGAGTAACCGCGAGAGAGATCAATTCTTGGCGAATATCTGATAACTACCATCATTGCTGGGCCCCAGTGAATTATTGGGGGCAATTGCTCGATTGATTGCCCAGCCAAGTAGCCAATTAACACTATTCTTGTCAGTTCTTTGAAGTGAGAATCCTTCTGTGGAACTGGCCTGAGTCAGGCGCAGCTGAACGAAAAGCATCACGAATCTTAGATTATTAAGTCCCAGGCTAAATGGCCGTGCCTTGATTAAAGAGTTCAAAATAGGATATGATTGTAGATAAATGCCTCTTTCTTTCTATGATTCATTACTGGTATCTGAGAGCAGCAGGTTTGGCCTCTCACTGCAAAACAAATGCATGGTAAATGTAGGGAAAGACTTCTTCCAATCTTTAAGGAGATCTAACAGGCATTCATTACCTGTTCACAAGCATTCACCCGGTGAGGCTCCGTTTTAGGGGCAGTTTATTCATTCCTTGACAAGGCTCATTTAAATTCATGATTGATTGAGTTGAATCTTGAAGCAGGAGTGGCAGGTAAAGACAGAGTTTATGGGCAGCTCCATCTCTCAGGCTGTCTTATTGCTAGGATAACTCCTGAATTAACGAAGCTCAATAGATTAGTGGGCTGTTTTCCGTACTACACGCAAAGAACCAACGAGGCTTATTGATTGCACGGCAACAACCGTGAAATATTGCCGTGATTCTTATCCTAGCTCACACCGCACACGAGTCCAAACATCACACAAAACTGCTGGGACTTTTACCGCAAATTTTCTTTGGTCTACAATTACGAAGAAAATGAACGATAATTTCGAAATTTCTAGTCGATTGAAATAATTGGACACTGAAAAATTTTCATATGTGTTTCCCAGCTATGGTAGCCCGCTCATAAAATTTGAGTAAATATATAATGCCTTAATTTTAACACTTTGGCTTTGATTGTTATTTTTTAGCACCGGTAAATTTTACTTTTTGTTGTCAGCTATTGGAAAAAAATCAGTTACACAATTTTGAAAACCAGGGAATTGACTGTATAACACAAATTTAAAAATTTTGAGAGCATCCTTCCTTTTCAAAGTAATTGACTGCTTAGCGAGGTTATGAAGCAACATTAGTTACTTCATTAACGAGATTTGTCGAATAAAATATGAGAACAATAAAAATGAATGCGGACGAAAATTTTCTTTTATAAAAAGCGTTTCTTTGGTGAACTGGGTTCATTGTAGTTCGAAGTGATAGGACCATATCACGAGTACATGAGATGGTTCCATTACCTATAGATGAATACAAATCTTCAGGTGCTTCTGCACCTGCAATACTGTTTACAGAGAATAATTACAGCGTTAATGAGGTAATTTGACTCCTAATGAGGGCTTGGTTTGCTTAAAAACATCAGTATTGGCTTTAGGCAATACCAAATTAAGTTTCTAATACAACCAGATAAGGTGGATAACTGATGTCGGACTCGCACACATCCCGTTCCTCTTCATTAATTAATGTGATAGCTAATTAAGGTGAAGAAAATCGTCACAAACCTCTGATGCACAGATTAACGGATATTTATCAAGACGTGTGCTTCGTAGTTCTCTTCAACCGCTGATGAAGTCAGGGCAAGAGATCGTTAATTTTTTACTATTTTTAGCGCATTTTCTCATTTATGGAAAAATACACTATTGTGCTCGCCATGTCCGTCTGTCCGTCCGTCCGTCCGTGACTTCACGTTTTCGTCGACGAGAAAATGCGCTCTCTGTCACTCACTGCTGTGAGTACTGAGTTATATTTTTTTCAACTTGAATTGTGTACTTCGTTACACAAACACTTGATATGACATCTTAGACATCTTAGACATCAATTTTAAAAACAATTAGATTTGAAGTGTTTACAACAGGAGAGGCGCAAAAAAAAACAGCCGAGAAGCACGAGTGTTAAGTATAAATTTACGAAATAGAAAAAGAATCTGGGCCGTCATTACGGGAACTACTTTTCTCTCCTGATCCGCTTGAGTGATCTCTGTTTTTGCCGCTGCGTTTATAAACTGTCCTGCAGGATGGGGACAAGACGAAGGAGAATAAATGTTTAGAAGCATTCTCGTACCTCCAGGGCATTTAGTCCCTAGAGTTCAGGTCATAAAAGACGTAAAGCTCTGGCTTCATGATTGCAGGGACACTAGCCCAGAGCTAGAGGTAGCTAGACGCTCTCATTCCAGGCTGTGTTCAATGTGGGAAGGCGAAGCAGAAACTAAACTGTGACCTGAACAGCAGTTATTATAAGTAGAGCGTTAATTTAAACTACATGAGAAGCCTTTAGTAAAGCATGTTTCACAAACCTAAATAATTAAATATTCAATTTAGATAAGTTTAGCTAGACGCTCTCATTCCAGGCTGTGTTCAATGTGGGAAGGCATGGCAGAAACTAAACTGTGAACTGAGCAGCAGTAATTATAAGTAGAGACTCAATTTAAAACATTGACTACGGTTGTTTTATCTTGTGCTATTATTTAATTTTTTGTACTGTTTTCAAACAGGGTTGCCAGACGGTCATTTTTTCCGGACAAATTCCGTGATTTAGTTTTTCCTCAATTGCGTTGGCCGGCTAAAATTTTTGATAAGGGTGCTTCCTAATTAAATTTTAAATACTTTAAAAAGAAAATAAACGGATTTTTTATAGCGGAACCTACAAATAAACTAGTATATATTGAGTTATCGGCCTTTTTGGCCTTGTCTTTTCTCGGATTTGGCCGATTTTAGCCAACCTGAATTATGTACCACTACGTCCTGGAGAAATAAATTTTGTGGTACGTATATGTACCACTTCGGAGTCAACGTGTTAAACAACATGAAAAGTTTCTAGTAAAGCATGTTTCACAAACCTAAAAAATTAAATATTCAATTTAGATAAGTCAACAGAAAAGTAAAATAAATAATGAAAATACTCCATTCGATAACTGCATCTATAACATTAAGAAATTCATGGAAACTTCTCGGAGAGAAACCTAAAACAGATTTGTTACAAAATAAGAGCAAGGTATGCTGTAACACTTTAAACTCGTGAATCAATTAGAATCAAACAAACCATTTGTTCCATTTATGCACCTAATGTTTCAGTTTAAAATTTTAATTTGGGCTCAGGAACGTGAATATGCTCGTATGTCTATTTTAAGCTTTCAAACCACAGGTTTCTCTCAAATGAAGGTTGAGCCATTACATGAAGGGTCCCAAGGAAGGACATCTTAAGACGAAATTGAGCAGCCATTGTTATTTGTTCAACCACTAGTTATTTATAATGAGGTCTGCAATAGCTCTACCGGGGATAATGACGGATCTTATAGCCTGACTATGAGATTTTAAGCCACCGAATTCCCAAGACTTCATGGAGACGTTTTGCTGGTGAATGACTTGAGTGATAAGCTGAAGGTCGTTCGTTCGTACGCTCGCACGAAGCGAGAGTGAAAACCTACGAACCTGAATAATTTAGTTTTCTAATAAATAGTAATAATTAATATTATTATTATTAACAACCGACGAATAACTATCGTAATAAAATAATAATTACCATTTTGAAACACAAGATTTATCAAATATGGCACGAATTACCAGGAATTAAATTCTTAATGATTAAACGCAGAAAAACCCAAGAATGATAAATTGAACTAAATATTGCATTCGTCCTGATTTTAACGGTGAAATTTTCTCTCTCTCTCTCTCTCTCTCTCTTTTAGTGACTCGCTGGAAGTATATAGTATTCTTCTCGACTTCTGCACCAAGATACAAAGTAATGTGCTCCGAATGGCAGTCTCCTTTTATGTGAATTCGGCTTCAAAATTGAAACTAAGCGCCAACATCGCAGAATTTGACTCAGAAATATATGAAATTATTATTTGACGATACTATAAGCCAAATAAAAGTCTTTTATTTTGTTTTTTTTTTTATGGAAAAAATTTTTCCGAGACTCTTATTTTCGTATAAATTTCAGCAAGAATCGAGTCCTCAAATCTATTAATAAAAACGCCGAGTCAATTTGTCAGTTATTCAATTAAGCGCATTTTACATTTTTCAGTACTAAACATAACAGCACGCATCGGAGATAGTAAGACGAGCATTATAACTGGAGAAATAACGCTCTATTTGGCGACACATCCGAGTTAATAAGACTACTGACTATATAACTGGAGACTTAACGCTCTATTTAGCGACACATCCGAGTTAATAAGACTACTGACTATATAAGTGGAGACATAACGCTCTATTTAGCGACACATCCGAGTTAATAAGACTACTGACTATATAAGTGGAGACATAACGCTCTATTTGACACATCCGAGTTAATAAGACTACTGACTATATAACTGGAGACATAACGCTCTATTTAGCGACACATCGGAATTAATAAGACGGTATTATTACAAGAGGCATAACGCCCAGCTCCACATAACACTAGCAATATGGCTTCTATATATATGTGCACCGAGATATTTTCCGGTGTTAACCTGCGTGTAAGAATGTACCTGGATGCAGGGATCAACATAGGCATTTCTCGGGAATGCTGTTGGACGCGAGCAACCAAGCATATTTTAAAACCTGCCCTAAACACGACGGAATATAATTAAAATCGAGCTTTTCGCGGACACACTATATAATAAACTCGACAAAAAGTCTTATACCGGAATTCAATGTTTTTTATGGTAAATAATAGAGCTAATAAATTTAATTTGAAATAATGTCTAGACTAAGTCTTGGTTATGATCGCTTCAAGAATTATTTTTTCAAAATGGAATTAAATTAGTTCAATGTATGCTTTATGTCCAGGTTCATTGAAACAATTAGCACAGCTTTAGTATTAAGAGCGACATTAATTAAGGAAAAATTATCAAGAGGTCGACGGCGTAGAACCCAACTACGAAACTTTACCGAACGTCGCATTATTGTTTCAGTGATGCGTAGTGAACACTACGGGTGTATCAAATAGGCAATGCAAATAGAGAAACAATAAATTGACGCAACAATTACAATGCTTTTGAACCATCACATTTTACACAGAAAAAGATGACTTATGGGAGAGTTCGGCATAGGGCTTCATGTAAATAAATGTTACATTAACGAGCATTAGCTTCATGAAGCGCGGCGATCGGTTTCAATTATCCGTGCCTTGCTGAGAGAATTTAAGGAAACTTTTTTGGAAACCGAGAGAAGCGTTCATGGCGCTCCTGATTTATCGGTCGTCTGTCCGTCTCAGGCTTGCAATAACAGTCCAGGGTGAAATTTATCGAGGAATATTTCTTCACAGCTGAAGGTTAAAGGGAGCACATGGTATGTCGGGGAGGAGTATCTCGGAGAAGTATTATTTAGACGAGCATCCTGAATACTGATGAACAGGGCCTGATAGTGCAAGCAGTTCTTACTCATGCATTTACTCAATAAACATTACATCGAAGAAGTTTAATAATTTCAAATTTTCGAGAAAAGTTTACTTACAAGTCAAAAAACACGGAGGTGAATTTTAGGGTTAGGAATTAGAGGAAAACCGGATTAAATAACGTGATATCAGATTTTTAGATATTTTAATTAGGTGGCATGGTTTCGAGAGACTGAAATATTGAATTTCGCCGTTATGACAATTGTCATTTTCTCAACAGAAGTGACAATCAAAACCAGCGAACGTTACAGTGAATGAGATGAACAAAATACTAATATAATTTTACTTCTTCACGGATATAAAAATTTAGTGAATCCAACCACACCGCAAGTAATTGAAATGAAGCAAAATTTCACGATTAAATAACCTAGCATGAATTATAAAAACTTAGTTGTGGCCCCATATAGTTGTGACCATATACTTAGTTCTATCAATGTAGAAGACTATTACTTATACTACAAAGAAGACTCAGGACTATTTCAACTTCTCCTGTCTTGTCTGATCCATCACCTTCATGTGTTCAACAGCAGCAACATAAGTCAAGGGAAAGTTGACATATATGCGTTCAGTCGAGACCTGCCGGTGCGGTCATTTCTCCTTTTCCACCCGCAGCCTCAGCCAGAAACTCCGACCAGTCACCTACCTCAATGGGTACTTGCCGAGGAGACAAAAGCCCCTCAGAGCGGCGATGAAATCAGCCCAGGCAAAGCAAAATACCCCTGAAAGACTCACAAAATACCCTAGAAGACTCTTCCTAATGACTCTGTTTCCCGCGCGGAGTCGTGAGAACCTCGCAAATTTATCTTCATGCGAATCTAAAGCGGGTTACTGGATGACTGAAATACGCTGGAGACTTTCCTTGCGGAGGATTGGTACCTCACCACAGACCAACCGGAGTCTGCTGTTCAGTCCGGAGTCTATACAGTGAGGGTTAGGCATAACTTCTAATGTTTCGATTAGTTGGAGTGAAGGTGATGGCGTTAGCTAATTATACAGGAACCGCTGAAACTCTGGGAAAATTTCTATTCGTCATACCTATTTAACAAATTAAGATTATGAAATTAATTTATCCTTACATCTCTGCAAGATTTTAAAAACTCTTTACTATTACTTAATATTTTACTATTGAATATATAATAAATCATTTAAAAAATAAAGCACTCCAAGAGGATAACAGGCTTTTTACCATACAACTATTCAGCTTTTGGGAAGTTTTCTCTTTTGTGAATAATTACAATTTAGAAGCTAAAAAAACAATCGGTTATCAGCAAATTCTATCTAAAAAGTTCAAAAGGAATTCACACCAGAATATGCTTCTGCGAGATAATAAAGTTGAGAGAAATCTAGTAAGCCAGGAACCGTTTCTTAAGAAATGAAATTTCGCTTGAAGGCAACATTTCTGATCTGCGTGATTCCGGAGGCCCCGAGGGTGAATGTCATGTCAGAGATTGTCATCATCGAATTATTTGTTAAACTTCCCCCCGGGTTAAATATTTCCAGGTTATCCCCTTTGGCTAGCGGTAGAAGAGAGAACATCTCACGCTCATTCATTGAACGGATGTTGCTGATTATCGAAACACTTATGTTAAGTGATGGCTTTTCTAATTAACGTACCTTTGTTAATTAAAACCTTGATATAGTTCGTGATAACAAAGCCGAGAAAGTTACTAGCAAAAACTATGTGCATACATTGACTAACGTGAAAAGATTTAGAAATCACTGTAGAATGATCTCTTGACATCCGAATTTCATATGAAGCTTTTTAAAGTGTTAGATAAGAGTTGGAAGAATTTTAATTAGTTTGCTTATATAATTGCTTTCTCAATGCGTTAGCAAACTGAGCTTATTAACAGACGCTTGACTGTGTTAATAAATTCTAAATTATGAATTTACTTGAAATTAGCTTCACAACTGAAGTAATTGTAAGTGATGACCACGACCTGTTGCCGATCCACTTTTCGTGACTTGTTCAGAGAAGATCTAAAACTGGCTTTTTGACCAAATCTTTTCGAAACTGCATTGCTTTGCGTTTTCAATGCATGATAGACATCATTGCCAATGCCTGAAAATAATATTTATGTAGAAAATTTGTCCTTTATATCGAATATTCTTCGTAATTTAACTAATGTTGGTATTCATGATACTCGAGAGTTTGCCGGGTATATCAATCCGCAGCGAAATTTCATTTCTACCACGGAATAACTGGATACCAAACTGTACGGTCTTCATCTACAAGAATCATCTTACTGCTCCGACGGATTAAACTGCAAAGAAGAAGACGAAACGCACTTCAGATCAAGATGAGTGACACTTCTAGTTCCGGCGATGAAGAACGGAGGCAATTGCCGAAGAGCGTTCAACTAAGATTGAATCTTAGCAACGACGCTGATGAGCAGCACCTGATGATGCTTAGTGACAGCTCAAAAGTCACGTCTTGCTCTAAACACATCGCTACCATGCTATCCAAACATGCTGAAGAGAAAGCAAAAATAAAGAACGAAGAAACGCGGAATTGTGATTGCTCGGAATTCGTTAAAGTGTTAGAAGAAAGCGATGACATTATTGAGGACGCGGCAAACCTGGAGAAGAAGAAACAAATAATGGTAAAATTATGCTCAACGTTGAGTGATAGAAAGGAGTCTAAAGCCGCTGAGAATGATCTGAAAATAAAACAACTCGAATTGGACATCAGCCGACATAAGGTGCGCATAGCTCTCTTTGAAAACCGCCTAGCCCAAGAAGTCCTTAGAAATGAACTAGAAGTCCTTAGAAATGAAATAGAAGTCTTTATAAATGAACTGAGATGCACTGTGAACTGAGAGGATGAATTGAACTGTGACCGAGACCCGCAAGCATGAATTAGATGTTGATCATATGTGAACACTTCAGAAAGGACGAATGAATTTGATGAAATTATTGATAAATATAGCAGCAACGACGAGCGCCGTGCTGATGAATGGGCGCCATACTATGGACTGACGGAATAGTTGAACTGCGATTGGCCTTATTAAACGAACTGGTTTAAACTTCGCATATAAATGGATTATTTATTTTATACTAAATTCATGTCAGTCAGATGTAATTTATTATATGTTTGTATTATTTCTAAGTCTTTTTTGTTTCTGCTAGAGTTCACTACCATTAAATTTCGACAAGTTGGCATTGACAAATATTTGAGAAGTGTTCTTATAAATTGTAATAAAAAGGATTTCTGTTACGAAAATTGTTTTCTTTTTTAATGAACGCGAGCACGAGAAATGCGGTGTTGACGTAAATCTGAAAAAATAACCCTGTACAATGCACAGATGCTGCTGGATAAAAGGCTGAAAAGAAAACCAAAACACTCATTAATAATGAGTATACTATTTATAATAAACGCTGATGATAGCCAAATTACTAATTAATGAATGTTATGAGTAGAAAATTTATTCATTAATATACCAAATCTGGCAATGAACAGTCAGAAATTCACTAGAAAAATACATTAAAGTTCATTCATCTAAAATTTTACGTGTTATAACAGCTGACGAAGATCATGTTGATGCCACATCATGCACATTTCGGCCCTCGCTAAAGCGTACCACTCTGTGAAGGAAATATACAAAGGTTCTGCCAGCCGACGCTCAACGGATCAGAGATAAGGTATAAGTGGAATCAGCGGATAAGAACGCGTCATTAGTCAGAACTTTCCGTCTCGCAGATCTTCCCACCATTACATGTTACGATCACAACCTCCCTCCAGGGATACTTGGCCAACTGTTCATTCGCCTCCTTCCGTCGTCCTTGTTCCATATGCACTGTTGCCTTCACCACTCACAGTGACAGATAAGATTGAACTCATTTCTCTGCATCAACATAGAATTGCCATAGAAGGTAGGCGAATATAAAAACTATTTGTAGATTGTCGTCCTTTTCTTCTTTGTTATTGTAGCTAATGCAATAGGGCTACGCGACTAGACGACTATTTCAATGTTATTGGTATAAAATTTTGGTGCTTTCTCCAATCCTGCCATTATTCGGTCAAAAATTTTTGAGGACTTAATGTGTAAAAATTTAACGTTAGATATTGCGTGCCAAAAACCATGAAGTTATATCAAACAAAAGAGAGGTGATATGCTAATTTTTCAGGATTTATTTTGAGGATCTGTCAGTCAGAAACAACCTGAGCCTTAAAAATCATCAGAGGGTATCGCTAATCCTAAACAGTATTTACGAAGCGCACCTAATCAATCACTGTGATCTTCTCCACCAATGCGGACCGTTTGAAATACATATTATTTCAAATAATGTTTCGAAATTAACAAGTCATAAACATTATTTAGTCAAATCCTGCTGCATTTGCTATTGGAATAACGAATGTTTGCATTGGAAACAGTTCTAAATCTTCTTACTTGGTCAAATTGAACAATGTTTGCAAACCATGTGAGTTTCACTTGTAAATCCCAAAATTTCATATGAAACGCGGTTTTCCGGTTACTTGTTTTCCGAAAAAACTATACTTTATCAGGATCAGGCAAAAAATGGGCTAAAATATGAAGTGCTTGAATTCAAATTTATTTTGCTATGAGGATCTTTCCTTCATAAATAAAATCTGTATACGCAACCAGCATAACCGGTTGTTTCAATGAAAATCATAACCTCAGTGAAGTGGAATTTATGTAATAAGAGGAAATTGTGAGCGTTTACACCACGCACATGATTGTCGGCAAATGTAACGACATATACCTTTTAAAATAATTAGCATCTGGGAAATACAGAAGCACTGCCCGAAAATCTTGCTTCACATTTCTGTTCCCGACTAACAGGGACTCGACGGAACCGCTGCCCGACAATCTTGCTTCGCATTTCTGTTTCCGACTGAAAGGGAACCGACAGAAACACTGCCCGACAATCTTGCTCCGCATTTCTGTTGCCGACTGAAAGGGAACCGACAGAAACACTGCCCGACAATCTTGCTCCGCATTTCTGTTGCCGACTGACAGGGACCCGACAGAAGCACTGCCCGAGAATTTTGCTTCGCATTTCTGTTTCCGACTGACAGGGACCCGACAAAAGCACTGCCCGACAATCTTGCTTCGCATTTCTGTTTCCGACTGACAGGCCAGTGATGACGCCTGGCTACAGTCGCAGTGCACTACAGAGCTTCAAGCCCACGGCAGACGACAGAGGTGAAGGAGTTATAGCCATTGAACAATAATTTGATCAGCGATGATTATAGCAGGTCAGGTGGAGTCGCCGGTCCCCTGATCTAATTAACATTCACCGCACGAGTCCAGTCTTGAGAAACGCGATTAGCTGAGAAAAGTCTTATGACTCCAGGAATATCAGATCAATAGCGCACAATGGCTCGGAAAGAAAAGTGGGAGGAAACCCAACATTTGCACGGGATACATTTATCGCAACAACATAAATTAGAGGTATTTTATCGATAGCTGGTGCTAGACTTGGTGCTTGGACCTATCGATGAAGCTGGTCTGATTCCGTGCAAGCAAACAAGTTTGCAAAAACAAAAAGATTTTTTCAGACCGATTTTCACTACTACTAAACACGTTTTTGAATGCGATTATTATTTTTCTTCACTCTTATTGACAAAGGTATATTTCTCATCTAACTTTTTCTCATCACGGTTATAGTCGTGTCATTAAATTTTTAGAATTTATTGGAGCTAAGGTACGAGATAAAATCATTCAAATTTCATGGCAATTCAAAGTCAGTGTGCGAGATTCCACTGCTTTTATTTACTAGGAGACAACAAAACATTATTTTTTCAGAATAACATAAAATTTGAGACAATTCAACATGAATATATACCTGAAATGCTGAAAAAGGAATAACAATGAAATTGGAGTAAATCTTCAGGATCTTGAGACGTCCAATTTTTTCAGGTTCCGGCCCTATCCATTCTACTTTAACGTCTACTACGTATATCATTACATTAACGCCTGCTAAGTAGAAATATCATTATAGAACTTACGTGCGGCCCAAACTGCGCTAGATAAATAACACTTGCAGGCAAATAACACATGGGATGAACTAAGACTCTATACTACTCTACCGCCACGCAACACAAACAGCGTTGCACATATCATGCAGCAGCATGCTAGACTTTACGCGCAACACAAACAGCGTTGCACATATCATGCAGCAGCATGGTAGACTTTACGTGCAACACAAACAGCAATATCATGCATCATTCTTGTAACACGCGGACGTATATATACATCCAAACAGTGAAATTCGTGCACCTGTGGAAAAACTCTCGAAGATAACACCTGGAGCCGCAAATGTCTTACAGTCTTCACTACAACGGCCTTTGCGACTTGTTTAGATTCCTACACCGCATGATTGCACGTCCGACTTTTTGCAGCGTCCATAATGCAAGCTTCATCCTGATTATACTGCCAAGGTCCTCAATCCTGTCCGTCCGATTCTATGTAGATTAGAAAAAGCGAAGCGTGTTATTTTTGCGGTATCTTTTATCTGGCTCAAGCGGGGAATGAAGGTTTCGGCCCTTACACGGCGACTGGAAAGTCAGGACGAGAAAGGGAACAAAGATGTCCCTGTAATCATACCCAAAAATCGCATGCTAATGCACTGCAGGAAAAATAGTTCAAGTTAAGAATCGACTTCATGAAAAAGCTTCATACCTCAACCACAAATTGAGGCGAGTTTTTGAAAGTTTGAAGCAACTTCCTTGAAGGTATTAATGGCACAACCGCTATGAATGAAAATTGCAAAAATTGTCAAAATAAATACTGACGTAAGAAAAGATTTGCCGCTGTTTTTCTGTATTTTTTTTTTCTTTATTCATGAAAATGAAAATTCACATTCAGAAAAAACAATGAAGTTATTCTCCGTATTCACTCTACACAAAAAAAAACGCTTAAAGTTCGCACATTCAAATAGGCCCTAAAAATCGGTATAGCGCCTACATCACTCGACCCAGAAACATGCAAGTTTTATTTTACTCTGAAACTTTTGGTATCTTATAATTTAATCCTAATTTTAGAACACTTTTCTTTTAACTGTCATACAAACCATCATAATTATATTTAGAAGCATTTTCATCAACAGCGAATGTTATTAGTTGTTTTACATGACCACCGAATTATAACCTACATCTCAAGCTCTCTTTTGACTTTATGCTGAGGAATCTTACAGACATATAAAATAAATTAAGTGTCGAAAGTGTTTTAAATAAAAAAACTGTGATGAAGGTATGTGGTAAGAAGGATCAATTTATAATAAGTTGCAGATATTACGGGTTTCGTTCAGATTTTAGATTGCATGCAGTTCAAAAATTCGCTCAGTTTCCACAGTGAATGCGTCTTTTGACATTTGGTGCATCGCATGAAGCAACCAAGGAGCCAGCGAGCACAATTTTCCTAATCGTTGAGCTAGGCACCCAGAGGCAAGCCTGTCGAATCCGTCCTAATATACACCTTGGAACTTTCTAAGAAATTACCCTTGCTTCAAGTCGAGCCTTGTTTCCGCTTGCCATTTCCAGTCAACCCCCCAGCGCCCTCTTCCCCGACTTCTCCTTTCTTTGTGAACCCGGGGACCGTTTACCCCACTCGTGTCGAACAGCCAAGTAGACAAACTAAGAACTATTTACTAGAGGTACATTCATTCGAATTAAATACATTTCTCTAACTCACTAGAATGATAGTGACGGTGGAAATATCAGTCTCTTACCTGAATGTGTGTGTTGAGATAACAAGTTACTAAACAAAAGTACTATTTATTACTGGAATATGGACACCACACACAGCTAGTGACTAGCAGCATGTTGTGAATCGTCATAACTGACAGTAACGTAGACACCAATAATTAATAATAAAATTTTATGGTAGAATACTTATATATGTGATAACAAAAAATGACAAAACGACCAAGGAAAAAGCGATTGTTAATGGGAAAGACTTTCTTGAACGTACGTCCGGAAGAAACAAATACCAGGCAATAGTGCATTGGGAGATGCATGCTTCCTACCGTCCGAGAAGACCAAGGATTGTCCTTTAGGAACAGCCAAGACAATGGCCTTCATTAAAGCTCTTCTTGGTTCACGATCTCAACGCACGGCCGCGCCATGCGATGAGGAATGAGAAAAAGTTCCGCACGAATACGACTAACTTCTTTGAGCGTACAGCACGTTAACCTCACCCACCAGACTGAGATAATAACTAGTTGTCTGTACCTCATTAGTTAGCTGCAAAATATATATGGAGAAATTATGTCGTTATTGCGTATGCAATCGAATTGCTTGATAAATAAATAAATAAATAACAGTTTTCAATTTGAATGAACTAGTATAGCAATGATTTATTTTGACTATATATTTATACTCAACAGCGATCCTCATTAGATTAGATACCGACAAATTCCCGACTGAATAAATGTTTAAAATTAAATAAATATTTTATCCATCGTGAATTCTATGTGATATTAAATTAAGAATTATAGAGCAACTGGCGCTCCTGTACTGGGAATGGAAAGGCGTCGTTTCGTTCCCGCCAAGGTTGGTGACACTCCAGCTTTCGTCTCTCCGTTGCCCTTACAATTATTTTTTTTTAATATTTTTTGACGCTGGGTTGGTCCATGGCTGCCACCTCTCGCTCCGTGACCTTTCTGGGACTTGTCCTTCGACAAACGCAATGATATTTCCGAAAAGAGCCATGAAATAAAAACATGCATTTCACTACTCCATCGCAAAGAGCATCTTGTTCACGGTTCGTTAACGTCTCGTTGACTTACGCTAATATTTCCAAGGTAAATCTCAGCCCCTGCTAGGTGATGTATCGGAATTAATGAACTTTACGAAATTAAAAACATTTTTTCTAATATCTATTACTTTTAATTTATAAAAAAATAGACAATGGGGTATATGAAAGAAAATTGCCGAGCCATTCCCACTGCATGGCATATGTCGAGCCATTCCCAGTGCATGGCATGCCGAGCCATTATCACTGTATGACATGCCACGTTATTCCCACTGTATGGCATGTCAAGCAGCTAATCACGATATACACCAAGTAACTTCAACGTTTCCACGTGCTCTTCCATGTAATTTCAGGCCCTGGCCACAGCCAGCCTATTGGAGGAACTAATGGCAGAGAGAATTGCACGCATGGATTGTTTTGGATGGGTCGTGATAACGTGTTAAAAGGAGACACGTGTCAACCAAATGTGTGTGTAAGGCAGCGCAACCCAACCGTGCTGCGTGACTAATTCTAAATTGGGAAGGCTCACCGGGCGAATACTTCTTGCCTGTGTAGGTGCAACTTGCTTTTGTGGCCCCAACGGATCATTTTTTTCATCGCCCTTTGGCCTGTGAGACCCGAAGGGAAGGGTTTGGTTGGCGATGAGTGGTGTTTCTATATGTGCAAAGGCATGGTTTTCAATACCAATATTTGTTTTATATCATATTATTTTAGAGGGCACTCAATAATTTTCATTAGCAACCTAACTCGAAAATTGATCGCTAAGCAAATAGCGAACATTGTTGAAATAGCAGAATGTTCGCAAAGAGCAAACATTCTGCTATTTACATGAGAAATTTCAAGAAAATTTCTACAAGAGAAATTTCAATCCAGAATAATACTTAAGGAAGTTATTCGCTTCACTTCTGATCACTTAATTTTCCTGGATTAATATTTTTCTGGCGGGCAACTATAAGTAAGTTTACTTTTAGTGTTGCGTCGGAGTGGATTTCACATAGATTTTACTCTCCCTGTTCTCCAAATACATACCTAGAGCACATTCATATCCAGAACACAGAATGCCTTAAGTTTAATGATTAGCAAGCCGCAGAAAGCCACGCAAATGCGGATATTAATGTCGAGGAAAACAAGAAGTGTGAACGGTGAAAGTGACGTTGCATGTTACCTGTTAACAATGGCAACGTAGTATACCAGGCAAATATTATGCTCGAATGCGAACAATCACGTTCCGTTGTTAGAAGCCGTGAATCAAGTTTGTGTCTAAATATGTTAAAAGAGTTGAGGAAAGCTGTTAAAAGTGCTAGGATTTTAATGTAGATTTAAAGTAGGATATAAAATTCTCTCATTTAAATTAAATTTAAAGCTTGAACCATGTTAGAATCGTAACGTTCTAGCTTATAAGAAAAGCAAGCGATTTATGTTTAATCTTGAAACAAACTTCAATTTAGGTGGCAGGCACCATTAATTTACAAGACGTACACACCTATAAACAAATATAATTGAATTTTCATGTTTACAGTGAGAAGTCTTTAAATTTGATGCCGATCGGCCTAACTTTTGATATAAAATAATTTCACTCAAAGTTCCGATTAAGTTAGATCTTTTTCATTACCCTTGCGGATCCCACAAGCATTTTTGGAACTTATGGATGGAATTATAACCAACATATAGCAAAGTAAATGCATAGAACTTCCTGATGGAATAATAACCAACATATAGTAAAGTTACACTGTTAGAAAAACTACCGTTAACGGAATTACCGGCGTTTCAGTGGTCGGTCGGCACGTGAAAAGGAAACACCGTGTCGCCGTCTTTATTCTAATTTAACACTAGAAATCCGTAAAACATCTGATAAAAACGGCGAAACAGTTTATTTTCACAGGGCGACCGGCCACTAGAATGCCAGTGGGACCGTTTTTTCACCATTTTTTCGAACAGTGTAATGCAGCTCGATATCCAGGATATTTTCATACCGTTTTTTTCTGCCAGCACGGAATTAATTGTAAAAGCGAAAGTCACGGTCCTCGGCGCGACAAGAGTGTCGCTTCAAGGATTTCCATGTTAGGCGTCCCGGTGGCCACGCTTGTAATCCTTCCGCAATATGGGAAGATGTTGACGTTCCTTCGAGTCCTGCGACAAAAGGACTCTCGAGGAACAGAGAATGGAGGGAGAGAGGCGAACGTAGATTCCGCGACTCACAACTGCTTCCATTCTACGCAACTGAAGTTAGAACTTTTTTTCAACGATTGATAAGATTGAGTTTCTTTTCCATAAATACTATGAGTTGATAGAAAATACTTCTTTAAGTAATAAGAATTTTTATTGTCAATGATAATTTGCTCCTATTGCACGCTCTAGAGTCGCCTAAATATTATGTTATCAATGTAACCTACTTCAACCTCCCACATATAAATTATGATATTTTTTATATTTCTCTGACAATACATTTAATAGCCAGCCTCAGATTAGAGTAGATTCATTAATTAGTGCGCTGTTATTTTCGAATAGTTAAATAAATACCTCCTTACTGACTATTGTTTCAATTTTTAAATTTTTAGTTCACTCTTTAAAATAAACGACGATTTGACGGAATTGAGTGGCGAAAACGAATAATTCCAATAATTCATTACTATGCCATATAACGTTTTTACGAGTCAAGGGATTTCTAAGGTAATGCAAGGTTTCGAGAAGATGTTCTCAAAAAGGTCACAGATGTCGATTGATGTAAATAGCTAGTGAATGTTTATTATTACTATTATTACCCATTATTCCACTCTGTCTTAATTATAGGCAGACAAGCAATGAAACTACTAGCTGCACATGGCATCACTGGTCTTAAAAACTTATGGATCAGCGCTATAGCTTATTATTCTAAATGAGAAACACAAAAATTACGGTTTTATTATCAAAACCAAATAGTGAAATAATCGAATTTAAATTACATGAGCAAGCCCCACGTGAGGCAGATCAATCAAAATTCAAAATCTTAAATTATTCACCACCGACAGATATACACGTTTTGCGGCGGCTAATGGCGTAGTTGAAGCTGCGGCATAAAAAATTTCGAAAACTCATCGTATGCTTGAATATATCAATAAGAAAACTTCTAAACGTTTAATCGTACGCTTAAACGTTTAATCGTAGCACTGAACAAGGTACGAGCTCATTCGTAAATTGAAGCATTCAATATTTAACTAAATATTCTTAACTTGAACTTCTCAACTTTGCTTGAACATGTCAAGCAAATTTCAGAAGTGGCACTTGATTTACAGCTAATTACGGTGTACGCCAAAGCAAAATTCAGCATCGTATACAACCATAAACCCGGAATGCAGGATTTTCAACTTACAAATTTGTGCACTGCAATCTGCATGACTGTATTTTGAACGCAAAAATTTGCGGTAAAATCCGGTGATTTCAGAACTTGCAGAGAAATGTCAGAGTTCAATGTACCCCTAACCCCTGGAGCCATGCCAAAAAGCCACTTAGTTGGACATTTGCAGAGCTTCTGGAAGCATAATAAGATTCAAATTGGGTTCCAAAATGCATGCAGATTCTGGGATCGGAATGCGTGCGGTTGGGTAGTTGCATGTTTGGTGGCGATGCAGAGCAGCGTTATGGTTCAGTCAAATCTTTTCATGTCTAGCGACAGCTTCTATAAAAAATAAAGCATACGACAAGGTCTTTTTATAATATTTTTTTATATATACGACCGAAGATATTATCTGAGTAATAAGCGTATTCTCGTTTTGTAGTCAAGGAACCAAGATTAGGTAAATTTAACGTCATATATATCAGCGTTAGTATACTGACATAGTACAATTTAGAGTCAACTCCTTCAATTAGCCTTGAGATTAAGATATTCATTTTATCGCCATAAAATTAATTCGATATCAGTCGATAAATAAATGCCTAAGTCCTGTGAGATATGATCATTTATAAAATTCAAACTACGTGTATTATAGATGTAGGTGACTGATGAATTATATGGTTCATTAACGTCTGCCAGAAACGGATTAATGCGACAAATTAACTATTTCTATAACTATTCGGAATTTCCATGTAAAATTTACTGAAGTGCAGAAAATTTTTCAAAAATCTAACAAAAAGTCATCCAGCCGGGCATCTATTATTCTCTAACTCAATAATTACCTCGAATATGAAAGCGAACCAAGTTTTATTTCTTGGCCCCAGGCAACAATAATTGGAATCAGATTAATAAAAAATCGCAGGCCGGCCGTAAAGTATGATATTTTTTCCAACACATCAACAAATACTAGGACATCAATATTAAATTAAAGGCAGTTGAGTAATTTTGAGAGGCAATGGGAAAATTTTTTGCAGTGCGAAAAAACATACCGCGATGGTCCATAAGATCAGAATACACGTTAAAATTGGGTGGTTATTAAGCATAATAAGATTCAAATTGGGTTCCAAAATGCATGCAGATTCTGGGATCGGAATGCGTGCGGTTGGGTAGTTGCATGTTTGGTGGCGATGCAAAACAGGGTTATGGTTCAGTCTAGTCATTTCATGTCCAGCAGCAGCTTCTATTAAAAATAAAGCAGACGACGAAATATTTTTATAATAACTTTGTACATATACGACCGAAGACATTATGTTAGTAATAACTGTGATAAACAAACACGTTTATCACACTTATAACTATTCGGAATTTCCATGTAAAATTTACTGAAATGCAGAAAATTTTTCAAAAAAATCAACAAAAAATCATTCAATCGGGCATCTATTATTCTCTAATTCAATAATTATCTCGAATATGAAAGCGAACCAAGTTTTATTTCTTGACCTCAGGCAACAATAATTGGAACCAGATTAATACAAAATCGCACGCCGGCCGTAACGCGGGATGTTTTTCCAACACATCAACAAATACTAGGGGCATTAATATTAAATTAAGAGCAGTTGAGTAATTTTGTGAGGCAATGGGGAAATTTTTTGCAGTGCGACAAAACATACCACGTGGGTCCACATGATCAGAATACACGATAAAATTGGGCATAAATTTTCTTGCATTTCTACACTTGCGACTCAAAAAGCGAGCTTAAATCAAAGATACAATAACAATGCGACGGAGGAATTGTTAGTTTCCTGATTTTTTATCAATAGAAAGTGATCAATGATGCGAAAGAACGATTGAAAGGGTAGGTTAATTGTTCACCCTGCTGCTGCTCTAGGGTGCGATGGGAGGGGTAGGTGGTTAATTGTTCACCCTGCTGCTGCTCTAGGGTGCGATGGAAGGGGTAGGTGGTTAGTTGTTCACCCTGCTGCTGCTCTAGGGTGCGATGGGAGGGGTAGGTGGTTAGTTGTTCACCCTGCTGCTGCTCTAGGGTGTTTGAAGGTTGGCAGCTGACTAGAGAGCCTGGGATCTCTCATTCTTCGGTAGCGGAATGGCTGCCCTCGAGGCCTTCAGATAATCTCGAGAGCATTTGGCTCATGCCTCCAGGCTACAGCTGCAGCTTTTTAATGCAGCTTCTTCACTAATTGATATCTCTAATGAAGCATAAACCATTTTTAATTGAGAATCATCGATGGATTTAGGACGGTCATTTTAAAAGAAAATTTCCCATATGGTTTATTAAGAGCGCGTCATCATCGGCCAACCATCAGGCGCGTTACTTTAAGCCAATATATTCAGCAAGATGTCCTGAGTTCTCAAGAAGATCAGCGGCTTATGAGCGGACGTTTTAAGGCTGCAGGTTAAGCTGGTAGGCGTTCTGGATAGGACAAGTGATGGATCAGCGGAAAAATCTGTGGTTGGAATATGAGTGAAAAATGGGTAGTTCTGGACGTGATGGATGGGCAGGAAAATTACTAATGGAATAGTAGGGAATATATCAACGAGAAAACGGAACGCGTGCCTCAGGTGGTATGCTGGATAATTAAGCGTTGAAAAGCTGGAAACAAAAATATTCCGAAGAATACATCGGTGAGATGAAGTAGGAATTGTTTGGTCTGAAAGAATCGCAACTTCGAACAATTGATTAATAAAAACGTAGATCGTACGACATAAATCGAGCTTTGGTCGGGCAGCTAACATGGAATTTTATGCCGTAAGAAAATTCGCTATCATAGAATAAGCGCGATAAAATAGAATTGAAGGAACGAGAAAATTAAATTTGAAGCATGAAGTCAAAATACAGCAGTAAAATATGAATTTTTCGATTGATACTGCAAAAGTATTTATTCATTTATTTGTGACGCAGTCATCAACGAGGTTAATTCCAATTAAAATTGCTTTTAATTGCACAACAGCGATTACTGTACCCCGTCTAGCTCCCAAGCAGCAACTGTATCCTGCCGAGCAAACAGTTTCTCTAAAAGCGTTCCACGTACCACAACGGATAGAAGCAACAGACGCTTTAAACTGAAAAAAAATGTTTGCAAGTCTTCACTTGTGTATAATCGGCCCAGGCTAGGAATGTTGTGTATCCAGCACGTTAATTATCAGCTTTGGTAACTAAACTAAGCTCATAAAGCTTCAAGTTAAGACTTAATTGACAATTGGGAGCCCTTATAGAGGACGGCTGGCTGATCTGCAATACCAACGTGTATTTTAGTGCAGGTAATAAGAAGTCTGATTCTGCATCATGAGGCTAATAAATAAGGACAATTTTCATCAAGCAATTACTACTCAGAGATTGGCATTAGGAAGGCAGGCATAGCGGCTCTGCAATACTCTCGTCTCAAAAGAAGATAAAATACAACACTACGCTGTTATCGTCGATCAAAATTTAACAATGCAAACGTCGCTTCATGTAGACGTCAAATTTCCTATAGTGACAGCCGTGTTCAATTTATTCAGATAATTAACTAGAGAAAATTCTTCTTGAAGTCCCGTTTGAAATACAGTCAAGTGGAATTAACACGCAGTATCGAGCAGCTGTATAGCATAACCATGCCAACTGCCATATGTTTTTTCCGGCATATTGCCGAAATTTTTTTTCGGCATATTATCCCCCGCACCAAAAAAAATTATTTTCATGTTGCATGATTATTTTATTGTGAACAACCTTTATCTTCTTCTCTGCATGTCATTGAAATAAAAGCTGTACTTGGTGGTTAGGTTGATGATGGGTGCTACAGGAAAATGTAGTTTAAATGTACAGCTTTGACGGTTCAAACAGTTGACATGTGCTTCACCATCAGCAATTGAGGTAAGATTTACAAATTAACAAAGTAAAATTAATGGAGAATCGCTGTTTTAACAAATGAATAGAACTATATCATTAAATTATCAAAGAATTGAGATTTTATCATTAACATAGCAGTGAGCCTATCATCAACATAGAAATAAAGCATTGTCATTTACAAAGTAGTAAAACTTTGCAATTAACAAAGAAGTAAGACTGAAATTACCGAAACAGTAAGTTACTGTGAGATTCATTGCCCACAAAAGTTTGCAATCAAGAGAGCCAAGTTGGAACCAGCAATTTATCAGAATTCACTGTCAACCTTCTATGTAAGTGCTGGAACCTATGACAAGAAAACATCCAATGCAGCTCGTTTCCTTATCATTGACCATATTCATTATTTATAATCATGGGCCGTTAAATAGATTTTTTCTTAAAATTCCAGATCATAGAAAATTCCAAGAATATTCATCACGTCACCAGTTATAACGTTACAGAGACCAGCAATATTCTGTCAAGAATAAAAATATAAATCGGTAAAACAACTGACTCTAAACTGTCATTTCTTGTTTGAAAATTTAGTTTAGCTATTCTTTATTTTATTCCTGAATTATTGAAATTTTGAATTGACGAAGGACCGGTCTCCTAAACTGATTCAATATAAATACGGGAAAATTTTTTTGTAATAAATTTGCTTTATTATTCATTGTTATTTTGCTCATGATCAGATTAATGCAGTCAAACTATATTAAATGCGATTTTCTTTATGGTTCTCCATCCCTTGAGTGCATGAAACGAATCAAACGGAGCTCAGCAATTTCAATAAGATAAGAAACACAGATAATAATAAGGTAAGTAACACAGAAATATTCCAGGATCAAGCAGAAATAACGCATTTAGTTTTATAATAATGCCAAAGAAAATGTCACAGGATTCGCTTCATAGAAGAAAAACTTTTGTGCAATGTATACGGCGCGTCACTCCTCGGCTGTTATGCTATAACATCGACGTAGAAGAATCAACTCGGTTTGCTCACTCAGCACCAATACGTCAATAAATAAATAGAAGATATTTAAGCAAGGATACATTACACGCGACTATTTATAATTTAAAATTCCGAATGTAACTGCACCAGTTTGAATTTCAATGCCACTTTCTCAAAATAAAAAGTTCAAAAAAAGGTCTTAAAAGTCAAGAATTTCAGAGTTTTCAGATGAATCAAACATCCGTGTTATTCATTAAAGCTTGAGCACTGAATCTTACGTGGTTAATGATGTATCAAGACCCAACCCGCCATCACACAACCAATCGAAAACTAAACGTAGAGATTGTGCAAATGTGATGTTCCCTTGTAACGTAATGCAATTAGTGAGTGCTCTCTTTTAGTGAATGGTTGTAAGATTTAGATGATGCGAGCCTTCAATGCAAATGCAAAACCACTACAAAAATGTACAGTTGTACATGTTCCTCATGCACACAGATGTTTCCAGCAAAAAATATACAGTTGTACATGGACATCCTGCATACAGACGTTCCCAACAAAAAATATACAGTTGTACATGTTCATCCTGCACACAGATGTTCACAAAACGCTTGATAATGAGTATGGTGCAGCAACAGAGCATCTCTCACCGAGAAATACATCACTGCGTGGTCTGATGTATTGCTGGTCTAAGCCCACTACGGCACCACAATTAACAGGTAAAGCAGCCTTAGGCGCCTCCTCCGACACAACATGTTTGACTAGGACACGCGTTCTACTTTTTTCCTGTATAATTAATGCGGGGCGCTAGTGATAGACGCACATTAAACTGACCTAATGCACCAAGAATTGCCGACCACTGAATTAACAGTACGTAACATGCTTTATTTTCTATGAGTGAAACGCATGGAAATAATTCATGCCCGCAAACACAGATCGCTGAATGGATTAAGAGTTCATTCGTTTTCTGTGTCAATGCGTCAAATCGATCAAATCAGTTGAATAAATTTCTCTAATTCAGCACAAATGCGGGATTATCATTCAACGATTGTATGGCTTTGTCATGGAATTATTTCTTCCTCATGTCATAAATATTTTTTTAATAATATTAGTATAATAATATGTACACAGGCAGCACAGAATGCAGCACCAGCAGCACGGGATGCAGTACGGGATGCAGCACCAGCAGCACGGGATGCAGCACCAGTGAAAGTTCAGCCTCAGGCACAGGAGAGGCTGGCTGCAGAGGTAGCCTCGCCGCGTCTCAGGAGCCTCATAACAAAATTTATCTCACAAATAATCCCCCTTTTGTAAATGCATTTCAATCAATGCTTTGAAAAACAATTCACTTCGTAAGTAATCAATGCTTCGTTCGTGCTTCGTAATTAATTCAATATCAAAATATTTTATTTTCTGTAGGAAATTATTAGCGCATTTTATCTTTTATGGAAAATATGCCCTATTGTGCTCGTCAAGTCCGTCCGTCCGTCCGTCTGTCCGTGACTCCACGTTTACGTCGATTTTGAGAAAATGCGCTTTCTGTCACTCACTGTAGTGAGTACTGAGTTGTATATTCTATTTTCAATTTTTTTATCCATTCAAGACCAAATGTTTTGAAGGGAAAATCTAGAAATGGAGCAGATAATTATTTACATTCCTTTTTAATGCCAGGTTCTATTAAATGAAGTAGAGAATAGCTCATTGATTTACCCGGCTTCTATGCGAATAATATTATGAATAATGTTATTCTCAGCTTGCACATCACACAACCCATTCAATTTTCTGAGACTACTCCATCAGAGTGACCGTGCCATGAATAGTACACTAAATTGTGGTCTGCATTGGCGAGAAATTCAGATCTAAATTTCACTTTGACGAAATATGGCCGCTTTTTATGGACGACACAAGACCGTTTTTGGGCGGCCGATAAAGTCAATGTGATTTTTAATTGCACGGGATGCAGCACCAGCAGCACGGGATGCAGCACCAGCAGCAAGGCATGCAGCACCAGCAGCACGGGATGCAGCACCAGCAGCACGGGATGCAGCACCAGCAGCACGGGATGCAGCACCAGCAGCACGGGATGCAGCACCAGCAGCAGCAGTGAAAGTTTAGCCTCAGGCACAGGAGAGGCTGGCTGAGGCAGTCTCGTCGCGTCTCAGGAGCCTCATAAGAAAATTTATCTCAGAAATAATCCCCCTTCTGTAGTTACATTTCAATCAATGCTTTGAAGATCAATTCAATCCGTAATTAATTCAATAATTAAATATTTCATTTTCTATAGGAATTAATTTTTTCCATTTAATATCCATTCAAGAGCAAATGTTTTGAAGGGAAAATACAGATATGGAGCATTTAATGCAAGGTTCTCTTAAATGAAGTAGAGAATAGCCCATTAATTTACCCGGCTTCTATGTGAATAATATTATGAACAATGTTATTCTTAGCTTGCACAACACACAACCCATTCAATTTTCTCAGACTACTCCATCAGAGTGACTGCACAATGCCTTGTACACAGAATTATGGGCTGCATTGGCGAGAAATCCAGATCTAAATTTCACTTTGACGAAATATGGCCGCTTTTTATGTACGACACAAGACCGTTTTTGGGCGGCCGATAAAGTCAATGTGATTTTTAATTGGTATAACTCAGAGCTACAGGCCTGGCCGACAATCTACATTGGCGAGCATGGCAGTAAAACAATGTTCCCGGGCTGGTCCGGTCAAGCGATAGCAAGATACGGCTTTTATTGCAACGCAGCGGGCTCAATTCAATTTTATTGTGCGAAAAACTCATAGTTTAAAAAATATAACTCAGTACTCACTGCAGTGAGTGACAGAGAGCGCTTTCTCTCGTCGGCGAAAACGTGAAGTCACGGACAGACAGACGGACGGACGGACAGACATAGGTACAATAGGGCATTTTTTCCATAAATGAGAAAATGCGCTAAAAAGGGGGCTGGATATAGCGATAGTAAAATTACCTGCAATTGAAGGACAGTTAACAGTTCATAAAAATTATGTGTGTTTATGAGCTTTGTAGTTCATATGCAATGAGCAAGAAGCTCGCATATTCAAAATTCTAAAACATTAAGTCAGTAAATTTTCTGATGAGAAACCAAAGTAATATATCTAGTTCAACAACTATATTTTCGATCCGTTGACATATGTAAGCTGCAATTGTCGAAATAGAAAAGTTTCCCGCGCGTTTGCAGTCGTCAGTTTATGATACTCAGTCGATATGTTGTCCTCTACTGCAATTTAAAATATATAAACACGAAACATAACTCTTTTTTCCTAATGAACACACTATTAATTTGGAGTCGAATTCTGGGTTCATAAACACTGAAGAATAAATTCTCTGTTAATAAAAAATTAATTGTGACAAAAGTAGACGTTTTATTAACGTGATTTAACACGCAGACTCGCTTTGTCGTTTATTCTGAAGGCTAAACTCAAATACTTGTGCCATCAAAGCTTGTTTTTAAGTACACGTAGCTACCGATATCTCATCTGTGATTGGCGAATAGCTTGAAAAGCCGTCAACGATGAGCAGTTAATTTTAAGAACTTGGCACTGTGTGATAAAATGGTCCCCGATTAATTTGGAACTGCAAGATTGAGAATAGTAACATTGGGGTAAGGGTCAATAGGACTGATTCGGTCTTGTGTGTGAGCAATGGTCATTATAAATGTCATTATAATAAAATGGGTCTATACTTGGGACAAGACTATGACTCATTGAAGTGGTTAATTTTAAGTTGACCCAATAATAGTCATACTTTGTAAAGCTTCCTATGCGTGCGTGCACTGGGAGCATTAAAATACCATGATGTGTTGATGCCAAGTGAATCCTAACGTGCAGGCGGCAATTTTAAAATTCAATCACTCTCCTAATGAACTGCGACCAGCGTTCAGCTCATCAAAAATGCAAAAAAAATATTATACAAAGGATTGGTATGACAATTCATAAATAAAATTTAGTGACGCAAGCGTAAACTGCCTCTCAATGATCTTCAAACAACACCTCTGCGATTCATGCGTAATTAGTTTAACGTCCAGAAAAATATATAATGACCCAAAATCAATTTTTTAATAAATTAAAGGTCAATTTGCATGATAAATGTTGATTAATCCCAATTGATTATGAAGAAATAATTTGCTTGATGGTTTGTAACAGAATCACCGATTAACATTCTTGGTGCGATCTGCAACAACACTAATAATACAGTGGCACTCAGAGCTGCTTCAATTAATCGAACTAAAACTTTTCAATTACAATCGAAACACCGATTAATCTAAATAAAACTTCTCAATTACGCAAATTTTTCAGTACTTGTGAGACTCCAAATTATGAAAAATACAAAACTTGCCTTGAAAAAATATATAGAAAACATATCTAAGCTTTATAAATATGAAGAATCTATTTCAATTTATATCAATCATTTCATTACTGCCATGCGCGCATTTATTTTCTGAAGAACTGCATGCGATAAGAGATGAGAGGAAAATTTCAACCTGAAGAAAACTTACTGCTGAAATGCAGACAAGCTGAGTTGCGCACAACAGCTCGACCATCAGCCAATGAATTTCACAGTCCAATGGTCAGAACACAGATTAAAGCGAGGGTAAGAACAAAAACTGGTTCAACCATCACAAAATGTTTCGTAAATGGTCCAAGGAGTTGCACATAAAACGAATAAGTCCTCCCTATAGGAGCTTCGAATGCTTGGTAATTTCATTGTCCCTGTAGAGGCATGGGTACCACAAGCAGCATAATTGACATGAAAAACAGATAATCAGTTTCATTCTTTGCTATCTCGACTGTTACATTATAATAATCACTCGGATAATTACTAAATTTATTATTAAATCCCTAAGTCACAAATTACGGCGAAGATTCATGCTCATCACACCGGTTTCACGAGTTGTATCATTTCGACACATATGGTTAAATAAAAAGAATGTCACCTAAACGTAGAACCAATGTGAAAAAAATGTAGCGTTGCATAAGCTAATTAATGACTTAAAAATCTGGGTTGCTGTGTTATCTCAAAATCAGTTCAATAAATTTGGAACCTGGCGCATTCCTAGTCATAAAATTCATATACATATGGGAAAGCTATAGAGATTCGCAACATGAAACTAACACGCTTATACCGTAAATTAATATTAGACATATATTCATTCCACAATTTGAAACTTTTATTCGCATAAAATGTCTAATAGTAAATCATGTGGATATTGCATTCAAAATTTTAGAGCGTAACTTTAACACGAGTCTAAAAAAAACGGGAAGCTGATGTCATCCAGAGTTCGGGTATTCACCGCAGAAATTTTGTCGCCAACGCTAAGCACAGAAACTCGATTTACGAGCAGCAAAAGCGATTCATGGGAGGGAATCACATCTTAGCTTTGAACAACGTTGCTCTACGAACACTTTTTAGTCTGCCACTAGCGTGTAAAGCGATTAACATTCATGCGATGTATGCTCAAGCGGCATCGGCTCATGAATTATGTATGAGAGTTATGCATAATGCATGCATTTGTGGGGAATAATGTCCGACGAAGACTGGGAATTATGCCCAAGACGAAGGCTCGGGCCCTTTTTACGTCAAAGGCAGTGATAGAAGTTGTTGGGAATTGCTTACTATCTCCTTAGAGGCGCCGACGTCTTGATTGAATGGTGTCGTGAGGTGGGGAATTTTCAACATGCTAATTTACGGTCGTCGTGTTGAGTTCATTCAGTGGGATGCAGTGAAATGAGCCGTAGGCGGGATAATGATAACGAGAATTTTGGCGGCACTGAGACTTTAAAAGGAAGTTCGGGACTTGCGCGAGGCGCATCAATAATGTGCCTTACGTTTTGTGCTGTAACACATTTCGATACGCAGATATTTTTTTCCTCATCATTGAATTTAAATAGGCCGAATTAATTTGAAAATTTACGCATTGTCTGATAAAAATTAACGTGTTGTCTGATACCTCACGTGCGATAGTGTTAATTCATTTAAAACATTTGCAATTATTGACGCAAATTTAATCATTATTTTGGGAATTTCAAGATGTAAAATTTTATTAAACAATTAATTATTAGAAGAAAAATTGCTTTCTTTACCATCACAGACTTTCCAATATCTAATTACATGAAAGAAGTTGGTTGCGCGAAAATATCAAAAGAACACATATATGTTATGATGGTTTCAAATAAAATGATCAAGAAATTGATGGTTTGGACTTGCGACTATAATAGCAATTCAATATCAATTCACGAATTGCGTACTCCAATGTCTTTGTGAAGCCACTTTACCACTAATTACTGCATGTACCACAACGGCAAATTTAAAGAAGACATTGGTGTATCACTAGAATTAATCAAAATTTAGCCCTTGTTTTTAAGCGAACGAACCGCGCAATACACAAAAATAAAGAGAATATTATTCTGAGGAGGAAAGCAAGGTTCAACGAGTGTCGGATAATATGCATAACGGAACTAAAAGATGTATTGTAGAGAAAAGATCCGGCGCTCTGAGTCAATAGAAAACTACTTCTCCTTTGCAGGACAAATTCCAACAACGTGTTCTACCAGCTTGAGCATTACGACCCCAGTCGGGCCTCTATTTCCTTTGTATTTTAGTCTCCCAAGAACCTGCCGATAGCATATAGATAACAATTAGCACAACGAAACGGCGTGTGTCTTAAGCGACTCGATATTTTCCAGCACCAGATCTTTCTCAACAACTCCGAGGAAGTCGAACATGACAATTTTCTTGTAAGTGTCCAGAGAAGCACGTACTTCATGAGCTCTTCTTGGCGTGATGGTCTTGGGCATACCAAACCCCTTGTATGGAATCCCAAACGACAACTCTGACAGGTCTAAATAAAATGAGCGTAGACCATAATAGAAAACGCTGTTCTCGGTAGTCCCGGGACTGAAAGTGCATTAAGCATGTGTTCGAAGAAGCTATATACTTAATAAAAGTCCTTAATAAAATGAGCTTATACCATAATTGAGCAGGCAGTCAGCAGTAGCCCCCAGCCGCGCAACGTATAGAGTGAGCTGATAAATAGGAATTCTTGACTAAATTCTCTATAAAATGAGCTTGGAATATAATTAAGAACACCGCCTGCAGTAGCACCGGCTTCAAAAAGCATTAGGCAAATTGACTTATCGGGCTGAACGCATAATTACTTAGCTCGTCTTGAAAAGTGATTCGTAAAAGACACACTGGTTTTGGGTGAGATTTACCATATGGGTAAATCTCAAGAGCTCATTTTATTTTTATTTTATTGAGATTGATTTTTACCCTATGGGAAATAAGGCACCTCAACGAAATTGTGGATGTTGTAAATAAGGCAACTCAACAAATAAAGCAACTTGACAAAATTGTGTATGTATTGCTTTGAATACAACGCGTTGGTTATCGTATTTCTCGAGCCTAAATTAAAGGGATAAATATGGTGCCTATACAGAGAACATTCATTTGTCTCAACAAACGAAAAAAAATATAACTCAGTACTCACAGCAGTGAGTGACAGAGAGCGCATTTTCTCGTCGACGAAAACGTGAAGTCATGGACGGACAGACAGACGGACGGACATGGCGAGCACAATATCGCCTTTTTTCCATAAATGAGAAAATGCGCTAAAAAATAAACGAGTATAGTTTGGGCATAATAATGGGTACGTACGTCTTCGGGCATATGAGCAACTAAACTCGAGAAAATCACCTCGAATCTCCTGTCAAATTATTCATACAAATTACATGTCTGGTAGCGAAATTTGTCGATAATAAGGCGGAATATTTTCGCAAAGTCGCATAAAATATCTAAATACATGATCTCTTTGTGATCTACATATCATATATCTGCATATATGGCACAGTCACGAAATAACTTTGCACGCCAGCTATAGAAACGCAATACTCGAATAAGCTCCACAAGTTTCATCAGTGTTACCATACATGCGATCGTCAATATAAATATAAAGCATTTATAGTAAATAAGGCACGTGGAAGCTAGAAATACGTCCTATAAAAAGGGAGTCTAGTCAGAGGTCGTGGTGGCACTTAAAGATACAATTGACACTTAATGGATGTCAGGACAATATCTTTCAAGTTCTTACACCGATTTATGGGCAGACGTAGTAAAATGAATCGCCCTCTATTCAAGCACTTTTAGGATCATGGTATCCTTACACAAAAAATTGTAGGACATTCAATTTCACATGCTATGGAAGAATTCTAGTCGAGCATTTAAAGGGATATGGATAAGAATGCATGCGTGCACGAGACCAATATTTTCATTGGAAAATATTGGTCTCTGTTAACAGTTTATCAATCCACAATCAGTTTACCAATCCCAAAATAAATAAAACTCAAGAGAAGGCAGGAAGAAAAAAACTTTTAAAAATTAAAGCATTGGACAACAAACTGCGTAGTGATGGAAGAACGTGACCAGTTCTCAAGCAGCTGAAAATTTACAATCTTCGCTCCCTAAAGTCATTAAAGAAATAAAGGGGAGTTGGCGCACGATTTACGAGGAATGTTTCACCAGCGGATGTACACAGCCGCTAATGGTCAATTAGTACATTCTGTCCTGAAGGGACAACGGTTAAAAATGAATCGACAACGGCTACAGGAACGGCAGAGAATAATTCTGTGCTGCGCGTAATGCGAACTTGGCTCCCGTTGCCGCTTATCAGCGACCAGCATTCCTGAAGTAGCGTTGATTTCGCCACTGAATGCAATCAACGTGCATGTGAAGGGACATCCCGAGAACTCCAAGGGCGAGAACATATTTTAAAAAATATTCATCGGATAATTTGTGTAGTTAACATTTATTCATTCCCAGTAGATGCCATGCACATTACTTGAAAACGTTTTTCTTTTCGAACTGATAAGGATATAGTGAAGTAATAATACTTGTAATAATGCGAAGTAAGTAATACTTTTTTCTATAAAAAAAATTAAAGTTTCAAACGTCAAAAAATATTTCTACCTTATTTTACGCATAAATAATGTCAGAAAAGACTACGAATGGCTTTAACGGCGAACTCTGATGGAAGTTTCTTTGTGCTACATATCTATCGTAGAGGCTATTCAATGCAATTAATCTTACCGAAAATGAAACTTAACAATTCCCCCTTCCGCAGCAAGATGGTCAAGTGAGAAAGACTTGAGGAAAAAATGCTTAGAAAAACTAAATCCCAGGCGAGTTTTGACGTGCAAAGTCATTCAACAGAATCCCAACCGCGCAATGGATGAGTGCATGGAAAGCGGAATCCAGAGCACAATTAGCATTCATTAGCAGGTAAATAATAGCAAAATCTGCCATAAACGTTATCAAAAATCATTATAAATGATAAATAAGCGTCAATTTGAGGATACGAAACTTCCAAAAAAGGTGATATCAAAGAGCATTACAACAAAAAAAATTGTCATGAATGCCAGGCGCTGGACCGATGTGCAACACACTGTAGGACAGCAAGAGTTTATCAAACTTTACCAGCAATGGAGCATGCAAACAAAATTAGGCAGCATTGCACGATCAAGTTTAAGTTATAATCCAAATTTAAAGACAAGTCAAGTTTACAAAAAATTCAAATGCTATTTTAATAAAAAATGATAACGGAAGAAAAGCGTGAGTGCTAGCGAAAAAAAAATCAGATGACAGCACGCAAAAAAAAATGCTACGAAAAAGTAATGTAGTCCACAGGAGACAGAGCCTGAGAATATTTCATAATATGAAAAAGTTCAAGTATTTACGTGACGAATTCGAAATTTCGTGAAGGATGCATATAAAATTACTTTACGAAAACTAATTATAAATCATATAAATATCACGAAGTACTCGTATTTAAGTATGGAAATTAATCTGAAGCTCATTAAGACAAATTCAACGCGGCGAAAATTCAACATGGCTCGTGGCCATGAGAATTTCGGTCAAGATAAGAAGCTGTTGGGCCGCATGAACTGAATTTTACAGGCGCGTCGGTGTCCAGCTGTGCTTAGTCGTGCACAGTCTCATTTGAATGAAGTGAAAATTAATGTAAAATTCATATTTTCTGGATAATACTTTCAAGCTCTCTGCTTGTGATTAGTAGGAAGGCATTATTACTGCGTTCGTTAGTGCTTACAAAGTTAAGACACAGTCAATTAATGGTTTCAAAAATCCAATTTAGAATAACTCGTTTGGAGAGCATTATAATTTTAAAAATGTTTTGATAATATTATAAGATTGATCGACATTAGCCCAAACATGTTTCCGTCTAAAATTCAAAATTAATGGGAGAGAAAAGGCCGAGATGCAAACTGCATTGATGTTTAAAAGACTGAGACAATACAAAAATATACGAGGTATACAAGTTGAAGTGCGTTGACCAACACTTCGACGAGTTCGACGCCATGGCTGCCAAGGGCTTGATCATGAGAATATTTTGAATTTTCCTTGGGAAACCCTCCTTCTGCTAACAAGGATGTTTGCAGATACCGATTTGACCGCTTGTAAAAACAGGGTTCGTTTTAAAAATTATTCGCTTTGAAAGGATTACCACTGAATGCACAAGAAACTATAATGAGAGCTTCATTAATGCAGAATTATGCCGAAGAAACGCCGTGTGCCCGGCATCATTTTTAGGTTTATGGTGCACTGCATGAAGACCAGAAAACGAAAATACTCGGCTACGTTTCGGTAAATAATCAAGCATTTTGCCTTTCAGTTTATCAAGAGATCATCGTTAGAGGTGGTAGCATAGCGGCTAAAAAATTGCATACTTCCTAAGAATCTTCACACCAATAATTATTCAGGTATACGAGCGAGAAGGTTTTCAATTTAAAAATTTTCAGCAAATTAATTTGCCTATAATCTTCCTTGACTGAAGATTCCCGCTAGACTGCATTACAATTTCTGCTTTCCTCAGCTTTCGATTAAATTGTATAATTTAGTGAGAAATTGTATCTACACAAGAAATAAGTTAGGCGAAGAAATTGTAGAAATTCGCTGTGTATTCAGAAGCGAAACGAATTTCAGTACCACTGCTAAAGCACTGATTCAAGAAATTGCCCAATTACAATCAATCTCCGAAAATATCCACCGTATCGTCGAGTTTACCTACAACCACGTTTTTAGATATAGAATTAATGTCGATTTTAAAACAACTGAGAATTAGTCTCAGTTTAACAACAACTGAGAATTGGTCTCAGTTTGACATTAAGTCTGTAGAGGAAATTTTTCGAGTCCCAGTGTTATATACGCTTACCGCCCCTATTCAGTAACGCTTATGTAACACTGGGCTTATCACACAAGTGCTCTGCATAATCTGGGAGTGAAAGTATACTTCAATATGGGAATTATTAAAACAATCTTCAATTTAACAATAGCCAGTTGCGAGTGATCAAGAATCGTACCTTGAAAAATGGAGCTGATAATCAAATCAAGTAAAAGAAACCCATTTTACAGCTTTATAAAGGAGAGGGATCATTTCATGCGGTTTTCTTCGCTCCATTAAAGTTTCATATAATTTCCAAGCGTAAATTCTGGCGTGAGTGCAGGGCACCGAAAAGAAACCCGGAGCAGGTATTACGCAAAGTAAATCGTCACAGTATCCGCTGCGCTCACTGCATGCTCATTTATTGCCCCGATAAGCGCAGACGAATAGCGCTTTAAATTACCTATGGCTCGGCTGAATAGATATTTGCATTGAGTTATTACGTGGGATCGAGTGCGAAGATGGCTGGAGATAAAACATCAATTGTGTGGCAATTTTTAAGCTAGCAAGACTAAGGGTACGCTGTCCAGGGCCGTAGAAATGAAGGAGTACCTCTAGAACGTCGCGGTGTGGCTTTCTTATTAAAGGCAAAACTTTGGCTTATTCCCTGACATTATACGGACTCGATATCTTCATGAATACTAAATTAGAGACTTCTGTTTGTACGGTCAAAGATGTCGATAAAAATTATCATATGTTTGTTTTTGCAGCCATTATATGCCAATTGATGCGTTTGCGGTAAGTGAAGGATACGTACTGTAATTAGCTGTTGATAAGGTATCTAATCAGAAGAAAATTAACTTATTAATAACAGTAGACAGTATCCCAATCTGACAATAAATCATATTTTGAACTAAGTCATTATAAAATTAAAAATAAGTGGGCTCGAACCACATTCTTTGTGCTGTCTCATTTTATTCATTTATTTTCAATTTCACGAACTTGACGACTAGGATTCCCACACGTAGATTTCGTGTATTACAGTCGATTCAATGTCAACGCAGCTAGCACGGTCATCAAAATTTTTAATGAAGAATGCAGTCATTGCCATGCAAATAATAATTGACCTACCCGCGAGATAGACTATGGAGTGAGATGCTAACATGTTTAGAGTCAGTACAGCACAAATTTAGTGAAAATCAACTGGCAGCCAAATAGCCTGACAGATTTTCTACTTAATTGGTTGAAAGACAACCAATAACTGGGATTTTTTCGAGTACTCATGAGTCATAGTAGCTATAAGGAAAAAATATAACTCAGTACTCACTGCAGTGAGTGCATGACAGAGATCGCATTTTCTCGTCGACGAAAACGTGACGTCACGGACAGACGGACAGACAGACAGACGGACGGACATATGTCGAGCACAATAGTGCCTTTTTTCCATAAAAGAGAAAATGCGCTAAAAACAGAGCAACTAATTTTTTCACCGACACGTTCCGAGGTAGAATTTACAATTTTCGTTACTTCATTTAGTTTAATTTTAAATCGATCGTAAACTCAAGAACCAGTTGTCGTTATTATAGTTATTATAGGACCATAATTGTTTTGAAAGTAGTTATCCACACACTATAGCCATTATATGAATTATACTATAATAATTCATATAACACTATAGCTATATGAATTATATAGTTGCAGGCGATTACAACATTGCTCGTGAAAACATATTTGATAGTTCTCTCTCTGAGAGAACTAAAAAAAATTCTCTCTGAACTGTCATAATCCGTCTTTGACCATTGTTCAATTAGTGCCCCAATATATTCAATGGACCAGGCTTTAAAACAAACAGAGCCTGACGCTAAAATGTACAATAGATGTGGACACCAATTAAATAGTCTGGGTTTTAAACACAAACAGGGCCTGCCGCTAAAATATATAATAAATGCGGACACCAATTAAGTAGTCTGNGATCGGTCACAACAAGCAAGTAAAAAATTGAATAGATAGCCACAGAAAAATTTTACAGGCTAAGAAAACGTCGAGTCATGATGTGGCATGCTGACGCCGAAGCGGGTTCGTCCAGTCAACTTATTTAGATAAAAGTGAAGCAAAAAACCGGACTCTAACGGAACCTTTAGGACCTCTGCTTTACTTAAAAAACCCGGACGCGCGCCTGAGTGCCGGCACATATGGGAGCGACCGGCCGACAGATTGTGCCTATTCAAATATTGGATAAAATAGGAGAGTTAGGGAGCGATTTAAGGATCGTCATGTGCAATTTGTAGGGTGATTAGTTTAAAGTATTTAGAAAAAAATGCAGCTGAGCATATTTGGGTGCATTCAGAGTTTATGGTAAATTCGAAGAGCACGTGCCAAGCAGATTTATGGCGAATTTTGGCGTTGAATGATCCACAACTAATGTTCAAATGAATGCATCGAGCATGCAATTATATCTAATTCAAAATTTCTAGAATATAGTGCCATAATCGGTAAATAACTGAAAATTTAGTAGCGAAATTAACATTCGTCACGAACCATTATTAATAATTTCTCAATATCGGCAAGAGGAACAGAAAGGAGCCGTATACTCACTGGATAGCGTAACTCAGACACACGAAAATCCACCGTTGGTGTCTTCAAGCAGCGTGACTCACCTAGGGTGAATAAAACATTTATTAGCAATTACAGTGATGAATCGTTGATTTAAAATGCCTCCAACTCAATCCACATATGAATTGAACTGAATTGAAAATAGTCAAAATGACAAAATAACAATTAGTTAAAAATTAGAAATTAGTTAAAAAATATTAAAAATAGTAATGTAAACTACGTTTACAATAGTTATGGTAAACGTAATCACATAGAAAAATTCGAGAATAATTCCAAATGAATTGAAAATATGCATCAGTAAGCTAAATCAATCAGGCATTGAATAGGATTTTCATAATATCAAAATAAACTAAAAACTTATATTATATGAAACGAAATTTTTGAGAGCTTCAAGTAGATGTTCGGCTGAATCAATGCGAGTGAGCCGACGTCCATCAGTGAAATTGGTTAACATTCACGATAGTGCACAGCGTAATCATGTATCTTGTAAGAAATTTTTTATTACAACATAAAACATTAAAAATTCTAATTATAACATTATAAAACATAAATCTGGTTGCATTCAGTTACAACATAAAAATAAAATTCGGCACCTAAAAGCTGAGTAAAACTCCAATTTCTCGTGCCAACTGCCCCCTATAAGAACAGTGAAAATTTACAGACGCGGCAGCTTCTGATTTGGGTTACCAGAAGCTGGGGCGACTCTAAATTTTGTCAGGGATAGGAACAACCCAGAGAAGCGTGAGACTGCAATAGATAAACCGTGACTGTAGCTCCTCTAATGAGGTAGCCTGGATACTCTTAAGAAAAGTTATCGCGCTTTTCAGGTACGGAGGAGTGTAAGTGTGTTAAAATAATCGTAATCCCTGGCACAGAATTATCCTCTAAGAATTAAAGAGCCAATTCCCAACTAATTGCCGAATGGCTTCAAGCCGGGACATATAATGAAAGAGAAAATTTGTCTGAAGTAGAAATAATATAGTATTAGTCAAGAAATTATTGGTTATAAGTCAAAGAAAAAGTTTGGAATTTATAAATTATTTTATAAAAATATAAACTAATTTCTAACAAAAATAATGAAAGATATACAAATATTTTTGGAAGAAATAATTAAAAAGAGAATTTGCTTAAAATAGAATATAATATTAGTCAAGAAGTACAGAGATATGAAGAAAAAATTGGAATTGAAAAATTAGAAAAATATTGACGATATGCGACACAAATAATCACGAAGTTGGCAATAATTTTTAAAATTCAGCAAAAGCAACCGATATATTTAATTGAAATGACACAAATCTGCTATTGTTTTTGTGATGCATCTTTGATATATATATCCAAGATGAAAATTTTTCTATGATATCAATAGTAGAAGATTATGTACGGATGAAGGTGATAAATCAAATTGAAATCGTTCTACTTTAATTTTCAGCGCTCATAACTACGTAACATTTAAGTACGTGTTTCATGAGCTAGTTTTCATAAACCAGAAGTTCAGGCAATGGGTGAACATGAATTTCCATTAACACAGCAAAATAACGTTATATATCAGCTTACCACTAAAGCAATGAGTGAACGCGAGTCGCCATTACATAGGATCAAAATTGTGAACAAAAATAAACTACACAAAAAAATTAAGCGAAAACAAAGATCTAAATTTGACGCTCTGCTTTCGACTGAATTTCCTTGTATGGACCCAAGTTGTTCGTAGCCCAGCACGCGGCAGAGCAAATACCAAAGGGGAAACGATCCGATGCGAACTTCTCGATATTGCGATGCGGATTTAGATACAGCAACTTTCAATGAATTCATTTGAACAACCCAGGCTTGTACAGATTCTCTAATGGGAGATAAAATCGTCGAACAAAATAGGCCAAATTGTGCTCCTGCTAGAATTGCATTCACGTAAGAAAATGTCCTTTGATTGAGAATAGAAATTATTCTTGATTTGAAGGATAAACTGCTCGGAATACAATTCATTATTATGGTCGGTATCATAACCCCTTGAGTACCGTCAGATTAAGAACAAGTATATAGACTCCTTTACAGTATCATTGCGAGATTCGAATAACTTCTTTTGTCTTACGAATAATATAAGGAATAATATAATATATTATATCCTATTTACGAAAAATTGAATAGTCGTCATTACCACACACAAGAAACATGCGAGCACGTTACCATACTATAAGGCTTAATAAAATTGATTAGCAACTTCATCAAGTTCATTCTCCATGTGTCAGTGACAGGAGAATTTGTATAACAAAATAACTGCTGGAAATGAACAAATTTTGCCGAATTGTTGTGTTGAGCATCTACAGTGTTCAGCAACCTCTGCGTTCGTATTATCACTGCACTAGATAAAAAGTGTTGCATAACATAATAAGCTCGTGCAAGTTAACACAATCCGTTTAAATCCAGAGAATCTGTTGAGCCAAGGTTTACACCAATGCTCAACACAAAACTATTCGAATAATCATTAGTTCATCAACTGAAGCAGCAAGGCAAACTTCATTCAATTTCAATAATTTAATTGATTTCAGTCAAATCAGAAACTTTCTTATGAAAAATGTTCAACTCTCAACCACAAACTTATGGGCTTAAAATTCTTCCGTTGGGAAATTCATGAATTATCTGAACAACATCGTTTCTATGTTCCATCACGAGAAAGAACACTTATTCCTTGTAGTAATTTCTGCTTACACTACACATACGAATTTCAACTAAACGTTTTTTTTATTTTTGTATCACATCCTTATGAAGCCTCCATCATAACTCAGGCATATCTAGTTTGACCAAATCGATAGGCTGAACTAGTTTTATATATTTGTATATATCGATTTATATTTAGAACCGATTTTTCCCTTTCAACATGCACAGATTGCGCACTTAACATTCAAACATACACTGCACGTCATAAGCCGGAGACCAAGTTAGTTCCTTAATTGATTTAGTGCGCGCGTTCGAGGCATGTGCTTGGATCATGACGTTACAGGAATATTTGGCGTACCAACGATGCATGAGGAACAACTTGCCTTGCTTCCTCTCAGGGATCCTTCATTCTTCTAAAGAAATCAATTGATGATAAATACGTTGAATTATCCTCATAATTTGTCAGGGAAAGACTGTGCTAGAATATTGGCAGAGTAACTCACTAATTCAGCTCAGGAAGACAAACTTTAATGAGGTGCTGGCTTGAACTGAGCTAGGAAGGAGTTACTCAAGGAAAGTTTGAAAAGAGTGACTCTATAAAAGCGTGAAAGTTACTCAATGAAGCCTTGAGAAGTTACTCAATGAAGGCTTGAAGTGAGTTACTCTTTGGAAGCATGAAACAGTTACTCTATGTAGGCTTGAAGCGAGTTTCGTTATGAATCATTAAATAAAATTCAATTGAATGTTATCGCAGGAGTAATTTATTGAATAATATGAGTAGTTTATCAGTGTTTACCGCTAGAGTAATTTAAGTGAATATAAGAAGGATCGATCAATTCTGTTGCAAAACTAATAATTGTAATCATATAATTCCGTTATCAATTTTAGTTGCTAGACTGATTTTAGAAAGAAAATTAAAGGAGCTGCTCAATATTGGGTTCACGAGGTTGATACCAGTGATTTAAATGCTTCATCAATGTCACGTTACATTGTCTAAGAGACCGACAATGTAAAAATATTTTCGTAATAAATAACCGTGATGGATGGTCAATGTCAGAAACTGGTGCCGACATCGTAGCTTATCTATAGAAATGTCTCAAGCTGAATATTCCGTGCACCCGTTCAAGATAATGAAGATGCAGTGTTTAAAATCTACATGCTTCCTCTGAAAGTGGAAAATGTTATGACAGGCGTTCCTCTCAGTCCAAAAAATGTATTATAAAGTAACTGTCAAATAAACTGAGATGGTATGAACTTTAGAGAGGGGAGTTGCACAGGGTGAGTTCACTAGAAACAAATTAATGCAAACATGAGAGTACTTTTCTCGAGAGCAACGAAAGCTTGCAGTCTAGCAAGCAAGGCTAGTAGCCACCACATTAAGATGAGTCTCATCAAAATTCTAGAGCCCAGCCTCAGGCTAAGCATGGGGCGTGTAAACTTTATGAGGTATAGAGTGTCTCGGCTTGAAAACCTCGGCAGAAGCGAACTTTGATGAACTAATTTGCTTACTGCCCAAGTTTGAAAGTTCTTGAAAGTCAATTTTAAAATTTTGAAATTTCTGAAAGTAAATTTTCAAAGTTTTTACAATAAAAGGGGACTCCGCAGAAGTCCTGAAAATTTGCGAGACAAAGTAGCTAATTTGACATCTATTCTATTTGAAAACTAGAATTTAAGTGCGTTTGGCTTAAATATTTTCTCGGATAACAGTGATGCTTCGACTCACTCGTAACGGCTTTCCGCGTGGAAGAAAATTTTTGTCAAGCTGCGAACAAACTTAATTAAGTTTAATTTCATATATTTAATTCCACTTTCATATATTTCATCTGACTAGTTTATTCAGCAACGCTTAGGCTTCCACGAGCGCAAAATTTCCCCCATTCAACCTTGCGAACGCCGTTGACGTTGCGTATAACTTAGTCGGGAGCTGTATACGTCACGGCTACGACCGTGAGGTAAGAGTCTAATCAAATGAAATTATAAAAACGTAGCGTTCATTACATGGATTAGATAGCATAAGTAATGAATTATCTATTCGCTATATTACCATTTTTTAGAATAATGATGAATTGAATTAAACTAGCGACAGAGTAAGAGGTCGAATTCGGTTTGATAGTCGCCATTTTTTGGGTTTGGTTACTCTTCTTGTAAGTCTTTTGTTGTACAATTATTAAGAACAATGACTTATTTTATCCAAGAAAATGTCTACGAAAGTGGTTCTCAAAGCTTTCCTGAAAAGGCTCATGGCTGGACAGGAAAATGGGAATATCTGTGAGGAAAATTATGAAAAAAGGGATTGAACTTTGGACATGAAGACACTAAGCCTCGAGGATTTGATCTTGTCTGTGCAGGCAAGCATGACATGGAAGCATAAATGTCTGCACCTTACCGCTACATGGAACATTTTCTTCGCCCATATGGAGACTTTCGTGCGCTATCCTGACGATGATACGTACAAAGCATATTTTAGCCGCCACTGCAAACGAGATGACAGTGAATCTCATAACAACTATTGTGGATTAAAAGTGCCATGCAGTGCTGCAGAATGATCATTATATTATTACTTTTATTACTTGTACTTGTGTCATAGTAACTTGAGTTTATCAGGCCCATGGCTTTGAATAAATTCAGCAAGATTTTAATGCACATTAAGACGCATTTAAATGAATAGTTTCGTCTTATAAACCTTGCAGGATGTGCGCGATGAAAGCAAACTGACTACTTTTGTCGTAGAGGAAAAAATTCTCTAAGACTTTAAAGGGAACTCAAAGCTCCCTCCGACCTTTCCTAACGAGCTCAGCCAACAGATCTGAGATGATATCAACACATGAAAGACTTAAGAATTATCTCTTGTGATGCCAACGCTTGACTCATTCTCAACTTTGTTAAGCAAATAATATCGATTAATAGGAAATCGCTGTCACATTACCGCATCGTGTTAGCATTAATTAAAATATCAATAGAAGTCATATTTCTTTAAATTCTTCACGCGAATTTTGATTGGGGAGGAGTTACTTCGATTTGTTAGTTTTAGTTTAGTGAAGGGAATTAAGATAGATGGAGACTGCCAAGTTATTATATATCCTGATCAGCGTCTCGTGTGATAGAATAATTATAATAATTCCTATATCGTAACGTGGAATTTGATCATTTCAAATGTGAATATAAAATGCCCATATCAGAGAATCATGAACATGCAATGTCTGCGGTCGATTGACATTGAAAGATTAATAAATTATAAAATTTTCTGGACAAATAAATATTATAAAATAAATAATTATGCTGAAAAAATTTCTCATCGACAAGTTTCAAGACTATTTCTGTATCAAAAGCATGATAATTCTATGATTTTGAAGGATGGAGAAGAAATTTGAACGAACCCAAAAATTTTTAATTCGCTTGTTGTGAATTGCAGTATTTGTTTATTGCTATAAAAATTAAGTTATTCAAGTGTTCAATCCTAATTTTAGTTTGAAAATAAATAAAAAAGAGTTATGAGCACCAAAGTTCAGAATTATTCACGTTTAAAAGGATGAGAGACTGAAATTATCGATCATTTGTTTCGAACGAAAACATTTAAAATTAATTTCACATTAACAATGATTAAAAATAGTTATTTAGACATATATCATCCAGCACCTAAATTAATGAAAAAATATTTAACTTCTCAAAATTTTTCGAAGTAGGGATTCCATTGTCACTAAATTTAATTCTCGACACTATATAGAAGCCAACGAGCACTGAATTTTTTATAAAGTTTCCTACAAAATTTATTATTAGGATTGAAAAATGTGAGTTGAAAATATTATCAGCTTGATAAAATCGAAAACTAATCGGATCGAGTATAATTTTCACCATTATTTTACGAATCTACTTTCAGAATTAATTGCAGAGTAATAAGCTAGGTTTTGAGAGAAGCGTCAATACGACTGAAATAATATTTAAAAATTGAATTGAACGCGTAAAAATATACCAGACAATAGAGACCGGTGATAGATGAATCACGCAATGCTCAGAGGCACAAATTAATCACGTCAGTCCTGCATCGCATGATTCTTTTTTAGAAAAAACATAACCCTATTCAGGAAAGTTTATCAGTGAATTTACTCTAGAATGTAGCAAAAAAATGCTAAAATATCCAATCAAGTATCCTATTAAATCGATCAGAGTGACGTTCAACAGACGCTTTGATCGAGCAGTCTTGCAGGGGAATGTTAGGTCCGACCGACGCAAGAACTCTGAAATCTTTTACATGGATTACGGTTTGGTAAATTCACCACAACCTTAATTAAAACGTCGTACATTAAGCAACAGTGCCCGTGAAGCCAAGCACACAAAGCCTCGAAAGTTGTACATTGAGCTGATATCTCTTACAAGGATTACGTTTTGGTAAATTCACCAAAACCTTAATTAAAACGTCGTACATTAAGCAACAGTGCCCGTGAAGCCAAGCACACAAACCTCAAAAGTTGTACATTGAGTTGATATCTCTTACAAGGATTACGTTTTGGTAAATTCACCAAAACCTTAATTAAAACGTCGTACCTTAAGCAACAGTGCCCGTGAAGCCAAGCACACAAAGCCTCGAAAGTTGTACATTGAGCTGATATCTCTAACAAGGATTACGTTTTGGTAAATTCACCAGAACCTCAATTAAAACGTCGTACATTAAGCAACAGTGCCCGTGAAGCCAAGCACACAAAGCCTCGAAAGTTGTACATTGAGTTGATCAGTGCGAAACCAAACACCGCAGCTCCGCCAAGTCCAGCATTGGAATGTGATGGACGGAACGCACAGCTAAGCATTTGCGAAGTGCAATGCAATCTTGAAGCCTATCAGGCGATGATGCATGGACCTCTCGGCTCGTTCTTGTGACTACTGCCGACACGGAACACTCAGCCGGCATGGAGAGATAGAAGCTTCTTGTTCGAGTCTGCACTCTCGTGATTTTATCATCATATTAGTAACTTCGAGAGTATATAATAAATAGTACTTTTATATTAACTTCGAGTTCACAGTTGGTGCTCGGTATTGTAACCAGGCGAAAAGGACATAATTTTCGAGTGCTTAACAAGCGCGCAATACAATGACACAAATGCAACGCCATGTAGGATCTTTTAGCGACACTATTTCTGCAGGGAAGAGAAAATCCTTAAACCATCAAAGAAACTTGTCAGCTCCAAGCCAGAAAGACATGATGAATCGAGGGATCGAGATGGGTGAAGATAAGGTGCTGAAATTGTGCACGCGAGAGCTATAAAATCTAAAGTTAGTTGATGAGTTAAATTTCAGGTACAACTGAATTATCACCGAGACAACCGCATTATTTTATCAACTTGAAGTACTTCACGCGGCCAATTTTCTTATTCGATTATCGTTAATCATATACTGCACCGCATCCAGCAAAAATGAATATTTGGATCATTATTTACCTATTGGATACGACAAACATTGTTGTACAAAATAATTTGTGAGTTTTGACTGTGTTTATTCAATAACTAAGAATAATTATATATATTATTCAATTTTATAAAATAAATAAGTAATTTCTATCTTCAGTATTGGAAAACAAGTAAATCCTGAATAAGCACAACATACGTCGACTAAAGCACTTATATCAACCGGACCTGAACTTCCCTGGATAGCCAGAAAATACAGGCTGTCCTGACCTCGTGCGAAAGAGAACGAAGAGCCCAAGAATTTCATTTTCCAGACAAGTTTAGTCGCAGTTTTTTTTACGTTCATGTTTGTTTGAAGAGAGGCGTCGCGTCAGCGGCAGCTAGGCAGGCAGGGTTAGCTAGCTGAAGAAAGAGCGATGTTGCAAAACAGGTTAGGCTTTCGCAGGACAGCATAGGATGCTTGTCTGTGCGTCACCTATACAGATAACTCACACAGCCTTCACACAACATCGTCAGATATTTTCACTCGTTCTACCAGTCACGTAACAAATAACAAACACCTGTTTTAGCTGAGCAAATAATACACAGATTATCGATGTATATAAAAACATTGCACGTCCAACTTTGTAGACAAACTTAATTGTTCAACTTAAACGTATACCGAAGAATTTTAGCAAATGTATACCGAAGGATTTATTCTCAATAATATTTGACTACTCCAATATTATGACAGCAAAATAATAGATTTGAAAGACTGAAAGTCAACCAATAGTTCCAAGATTAAGGCTCAATTGGCTTGACCAAATAAACTCTAACTAACAATGTAATTAAAGTTTCAACTCAATTACAATAAAATGATACAAAAATTAATTTGAGGTTTGGCTAACAAAAATATTTTTACGCCTTTCACAAGTTCATCATTTCAACAAAAAAATAAACCTCTTTGAACAAGTCTGCAAAATCGCTTCTAAATAAATTCTATCCATTTAGTTACAATAAAAACACTGAAGGCTGGCTATTGTACGACAACACCGCGTACTCTGCCACAACTAAACAATAATACAAGAGGCACTGTTACTGGAGACACTCAATACAGGAGACGCAACGGCAAAGATTCAGATGTGCCACCGATAAAATGCGCAACGCAAAGGCGCAACGGCAAAGAACTTCTCTCCACCGTTGCAACAAATTCATGAACGATTGCGGAGCGACGTTCGTAATGACGACGACTTTCGCAGCTGTCATGCAAACAAGCCTCAGGAATCGGAAAAATTCTCGTCCGGGTTCCGGCACAGGTGATGATTGGTATATTATGGAGTGTTCATCATTAATACTTGATCGTGAGCGGGATGTCATTGCACGATGGAAATTTTAGTGGAACTAATATGCAGTCAGGACAATTTTTAAATTAATATTAAGTATGCTCTTCAATCCTCAATTTATAAATAACGCATATGCTAATATGACCAGTGTGAGGTGCCAATTTTTTCGTGCTGAGATTTAATAATTAAGGATCGATAAATGAACAATTTTTTCAACACAAATGAGAAATGTAAAAGGACGATTTCCAAAGCCCTTTCCGCAATATAACTTGTAGTTTGGTCGCACAGCCCAATTTGTAGCAACAACGATATTTCCATTGAAATTTCGCCGGAGTCTCGACTAGAAACACCTAGCCTAGCCCAACTCGAATGCTCTTTACATAATAATTTTTCGCATTCGTCAGTTAGGCATTTGTTCTCTGCAGCAACATATCGGTGCCTGTCAGAGTTAGGTAATTTAAAAGCCGTTTCTCCTATCTCAGAAAATTACTTAGAAATTCCATCGCATGTATGCGGGTCTACTGCAATTATTCGTACAAGCGATTTCAGCTCAACCTTTAAAATCTGTAAATAGATAAATGGGACATAAAACTTAGGACGCATATTAAATCCCAAGGTATAATTCTTTACAAAATTCATCGTTGTTTTTTCTAACGAACATAATACACGCGTAAATGTCATGCTTTACGAGAAACAAGATGTTCGCTTTCGAGTGTGCAACTCTATTCTTTTCAAACTAATAAATCTTGTACACCTTGCCGCCTGTGGAAAATTTGTTCCCGTTTTTCATTGAAAAACAGATTCCTAGTGCTTTATCATTAAAACAGATTTCCCCAAATCAGCAAAAAAATCAATAACAAATCTAAACAGCCCGAAGAAAAATACACAAGCGTGCTTAAGGGAATGCTACACTTGTGTTGCAGGCATGTTTAGTCAACGGTTCCGGCTAACCTCTCGGAGCTGAAGCACTTCAGGACATTATGGAAACATGAATTCACTTTTAAGTGTGCGTCTGATTTTTTAACTCCAGCAAAGCGGTTTGTCCGAGAACACTCGAAAGCTCTTCACGCCTACACGCAAAAAGTTTAGTTTTCTATCGCAAATTCTTCAAGCCACAGCAATTGCACAAAGAGCATAAAAAACCGACTCCTAAATTGCCAACGAAAGAACGATTGTCACATAAAAAACCTTCGAATAAACCAGTAAATAAATAAGGAACCTTCTAGGCTTTGAAACCCCTAGCGTTAAATTTTAGAATTAAACTCAATTATTGCATTAGGGAAAATCCCGATATCAACACAATGAAAATATATTTCATTGATTTTACGCTCCTCCGCCGCTCGAAAAATTTGCAGGAATCACTTAGGCTGCTAATAAATTCATACAAAAGCTCCGACTCAGGGTAATTCCAGGACCACTACGCCCTACCATATGTCTGAAGGCGCATAGCACCAGCCATAAGTTGGTATGAAGAACATGGTCGTATAGTAGTGCATAATTGGAGTCTGCCTTCAGTTCCCATTGTCTAATTGTTCAATAGTGTTGCCAAAGGTTCTTTTTTTCCCCCGTAATAACCATTAACGTCCCACTAACACTTGCGAGTTCTACGTTAAAACCGCCAGAGCGCCACGCTCGTGATTCTCTAAAGGGAACACCCACGGCGAACTATTGGTTAAAATTCAGCCGAGTTTTGCCATTGTCAGCTCAGTACGCGGACACACACGCGAAACTTTGCATAGTCGTGATAAAGGGTGGCGCTGGTCATGCAAACTTGACCATGCGCTGATGTGCATGACTGAATTGAATTTGCTCTCTAGATTATAAACTTGCTGAAATATTTCACTACTTACATTGAACGGAATATTGAGCACTGGTCAAAGACAAGCTTGCCCTCTGAACAATGCAGATTGAATGGGGCGACTGTAAGCCTCGAACGTGATTGATTTTTAACTTTACGAGTTACCGGATGGAAGGTACAAGTTTTTTAGACGTGCTTGTCATCTCATCCAAGTAAAAAGATGTGGTGCTTGCCAGATAACGGATTAGTGCTTTTGTCTGCACGATATTTTGCTTAACACTTAGCTTTGATCTTCAGCGATGTCGTGAACTCGGAATGAAGTCGAAAACAAAACGAAAAATTTAGGTAAACAGATAATAGGCGCATTTTCTCATTTATGGAAAAAGCGCTATTGTGCTCGTCATGTTCGCTTGTCTGTCCGTCCGTCCGTCTGTCCGTGACTTCACGTTTTCGTCGACGAGAAAATGCGCTCTCTGTCACTCACTGCAGTGATTACTGAGTTATATTTTTTTAATGATAAATAAGACATATTAATGACTAATACTCACTTGCGGACAAAATGACCCAAAGAAGCAATAACCAAACGAATTATCAGTTGGTCTAGAAGTGTAAGTCTCGCTCAAAGACAGCAAGCAGGCTCAAAATAGTTGCTGCATACAACAAAAAAGTTGTCCTATTCGGTTGCATGTTTAGCAAGCCTCACCTAGCACAATTATTGGAGATAATTTAGCGGCCATGTCAATGAGCACCCAATTTTTAATGATTTGCAGCACCATTAGGACGGCGCCGAACACCGTTGGACGTTCTTCTAATGGTTATCAGAGACACAATCAACAAAACCCTTACAACGTACAAAGTTATGCACTGAAACACGCGTTCAGTTCAGTGTACACTCAGTGAAGCATCCGCACTTCAGTAAAACGGCTAGGGAATTACTCTCAAGCAAGAAAATATTACAGGTAATACAGGTCTTCTTATACAACTAAGACATAAATGGGCTAGGAAATTACTCTATAAAAATATTACAGGTAATACAGGTCTTCTTATACAAATAAGATCTAAATGGGCTAGGGAATTACTCTCAAGCAAGAAAATATTACACGTACTGCAGGTCTTCTTATACAAATAAGACCTAAGTGGGCTAAGGAATTACTCCCAAGCAAGAATATATTACAGTTAATACAGATCTTCTTTTTAAAATGAGACCTAATGGTGCGAGGGAATTACCCTTTAGCAAAAAAATATTATACGTAATGCAGGTCTTCTTTTAGAAATATGACCAAATTGGAACAAAATTGTCGGATTTGTGTAATTTAACTTCAAATCGACGAATTTCGATACTGAAACCAACCTGTTAATAGTTTTTTGACATTCTGATGTTTTAAAACGCGATTTAACCTGAAATTCCGATGCACAATGAAAAACATAACAGAATATACCATAAATCAGGGAATTCAGGCATTGAATCCAGGTTGTTTTGAGGACAGTTTCTTTGTTGCGCATGAAGCTTTCTCGTGTAGGACAATAATAATGGGCCATGTAGCTGATACTTCATACAATAAAGCAGCCCATTAAGATACGCCTCTTTGTAGCGGAGGTCAAGGGTACATTTGGCTTACGCAGATAAGGAAATAAACTCTGGCTCCAGCCTCCCCGTAATACAAGGGTAAAGGAAAATATTTTTGCTCGCAATACTTGTGCATGTAAAGTGATGAACCACATGTTTTCTAGGAGGTATAATTGGTTCGAGGATTAATTGGACCATTTTTTAATAATATGGCTTAGATAATATATTTACTTCACTGGCTGTTTTCGCGATTAGTCATTGCTTTGGTTATCGTTAGCTAAGATTAGTCCTATTGATTGTTCAAGAATTCAATGTCATTTTAATATTCATTCAAAATTTTAATGTAGACTGATAATGAACAAGGCAAAATTACAATAAATGGGTAAGTTTGCACCAAAGCACATTTATTAAAAACGTTTATCTACGCTGCTGCGACAAAACATAAAACATTTAATTCACTGTCATCCTCACAAGCGTCTTGTCCTCACAAGCGTCTTGCCCTCACAAGCGTCTTGCCCTCACAAGCGTCTTGCCCTCACAAGCGTCTTGCCCTCACAAGCGTCTTGCCCTCACAAGCGTCTTGCCTTTATTAATTGTTTTGGATCGTTAGCTAAGGTTAGTCCTAATGATTGTGGTGCAAGAATTCAATTTGATTTTAATATTCATTCAAAATGTTTACATAGACTGATAATGATCAAGATAAATTACAATAAATGGGAAAGTTTAACCAAAACACATTCATTAAGAATGTTTATCTACGCTGAACCAATAAAAACTTGAAACATTGAATTGCGTCTTGCCCTCACAAGCGTCTTGCCCTCACAAGCGTCTTGCCCTCACAAGCGTCTTGCCCTCACAAGCGTCTTGCCCTCACAAGCGCCTTATCCTCGCACGCGTCTTGCCCTCACAAGCGTCTTGCCCTCACAAGCGTCTTGCCCTCACAAGTGTCTTACCCTCACAAGCGTCTTGCCCTCACAAGCGTCTTGCCCTCACAAGCGTCTTACCCTCACAAGCGTCTTACCCTCACAGGCGTCTTACCCTCACAAGCGCCTTATCCTCGCACGCATCACTGATTTTTACATAAAATTTTCATTGTTTAACCTCAATGTTCGTCGATACAGAAACTATTTGAATGGAATAAGTCAAGGCGAATACCAAAGTTCTAGCAACAAGCTTTAAAATGGTGGCAATATTTCATATGATTTTTAAAAAAAAATTCAGACTAAATAATTATCGCTTTTTTATTCACAATTTTCCCGATTTTCCCCCATATTTATGGCCCAAAGGATATTATTCTCGCCCGTTTGAAAGGACTGTGGTCCCACCGCGCTCTTCTCGCAAGGTATTCCTTCCGTAACTCATGCAGTATCGATGCGCGGGTAGAATTCCTGCATCATTTTCAGTTTCAGTGCCTGACAGAAGTGTCAGTAACCGGTAATAAAGCAGGCCCTGCTTGTGATAATCGTATAGTCCCGGTGTGCCCTTACGTGCAAATTGTTATTTCGATAAGGATTTATTGCAGCGGCGTAAGTCAGGCCGCTTCTTCATAAATTGATCTCGGCTGCATGGAAGGTCGCGTTGCCGCTGGTGTCGTAGCAGCTCATAAATTTAAATTCATCTATTTTATTCCAGCAAGCTAGCATGAGGTGGTGAATATTTCTTAAAAGGTTATTTAAATAATTTGATGGATATTAATGTGTTCTTTATTAATGTTATGCCGGTATTTTCAATCCTAACGAGCTAAATGTTACTACTAACATAATTCATTCACGGCCCAGGTTAATGTACAAAATTATAGCGAAAACATTTTTAAAATAAAATGATCTATTTTCAGCTTAAATTATTTCTTTTTGGTGGGGACCAAAATAACATTAGTTTTTAATCGTGGGCCAAAATGGATCATGGTGCATTAGCTCTTCCGCGCGCCCATTTAATGAATACCCATTTAACGCCCATTTAACAGCTGAACTGTAAGGACAAACTAGAAACTACGCGCCCAGCGGTCCTAAATGTTCAGTTTAAACGGATTTATTTCATAGGATTCAGAACAATGAAAACGTCACATCCACCATATCATTTATGATTAACCTTTGGTTAGCTTTTACATCGCTACATGTTGATGCATGTGCCCAGTTTTGATATTGCTACATAGCTAGTCATCGAGATGCTATTCAAATCCTAGGTCTAGACCAGCAACAGGTTAGAAAGCAATATTGCAGGACCTTACAGCTATTTTTTCCCCCGAGAGAATTATCTTGCCGGGACAAAGGGAATTTTCATCCGGATGTATAATTTATTAGTCGTAAACGTGCGCTGAAATTAGTAGGCTTTGAGTAAATGATCACTTGGCTAGAAGCATCGTGTCACTCAGAGCTGCGAGGCAAAATAAATGTCGAGGGGAACCCGCTAAAGTAGCTACAGGACAGCACCCTTAAAATAAGCCTTAATATATGCAGACCCCTTGCTTCGAGCGCAGAGCAAAATCGTGTTTGAAGTTTGCAGTGGTAATTACTTGAATAGAAATGAACCCTTAATTTATCCTTTAAATTTCCAGGGAAGCTTGAACGTCGACGTCGCTGAAACGTTTGAGATGTTCACAACCTAGAAGCGTCTTAGATCTTCCAATGCGTCAAAAATAATGAAAACTTGCATTAACAAAAATGTTTGAAGAAACGCGGGAAGAAAGAAATGCACACGTGCAGAATTTCTTGAATTGCTTTTTCAACAAAATTTCACGTGTTAATTTATGGGAGAGATGATCATTAAAGTTTCGAGTTACATGCGAGGTTCATCAAGTTTTAAAGAAAAGTTAAATATATGATCAAGAGTAATTCATAAATTAAAATTTATATCCACACAATATGGCATGGCCACATGTAATACAGAACAATTCAAACAATTCAAAGCAGGAATTAACACCTAACATAAAATTCCCGCTAAGACTTGAGTTGAGCAGCATAAAAATGAACCAATATATAATGATATTCATAAGTTTCCAGACGACCATTGAAGTTTTGAGAATTCAACTGATGGAGGCAATGCTCAGGCGGGTGAACAAATCGGGCGACATCGCCGATCTGATTGTTAGCGATTGTTGATCTTAATCGTTCGTTTGGTCCAGCCAGGACCAAGGAAACCGATCGCAAAAAAAAACATTAAAACAGCAGGTAACCCAGCAATGATAGATCGAGGTCATAAAAATTTAAATATTTATATCATGTCACTTTATTATGAACCATTTTTCCCCCTTTTCATTGGCAATATGTGACCATTGCTTGATTTAAAAAAAATAAGATTATACTCACTAGATCATTGAACAAGCTAGCTAGAATCGCGAGGCTCACAGAATAATCAAATTAAGCTTAGTCTGCGAAATATCAGTGGAATAAATCGTTAGTTATTCAATCCTACACAGTGAAATTTTTTAATTATAGTTAGAAAGCATGTTATTCTTTTATTACAATTGATTTGTGCCGTCTCATATCGTATTCAAAAAATATATAAATACATAGAGTAGAAAATAACGATAAATTTCCATTTCTCAAACAAAATTGATCAAAGTATATAAGAATATTTCTTTGTAACTTGCGAGTTATCGTAGAAAATACGATAAATAAGTTGCTGTATAAGGGGCTTAACCTGGAAATTTTAACATTTTAATTAACCATTTGATCATTTATTGATGCAAGCTATCACAAGTTCATTCAGCAAACTTAGCTTCAGATAACGAGTAATTATTTCAGACTATAGTCAAAATAAAATTTAACTTTATCCATAGTCCATATCGCCGAGAAATAATTTATAGTTTATGAATGAGCCTCCAATTACTGATACTCCGACTGAATATATAATCCAGGTTCAAGCTTCTGATAAAAAATCTGACCATTTTTTAATCCTTCCAATACGACACCAGCAACAGGCATGCGGTGCAGTCGAAGGCGAACTTCGATGAGTATGTCATAGGAATGGTGCATAAGGAACGCCAAATGTCATAGGAATAGTGCATAATGAACGCTCAATGGTGTACCTAAAGTACTTTACAATGCATCAGGCCAATGTAATGACTGCGTACGACGCCCGTAATGATATAATGACGATGCAGTAGTATTTTAAAAGCTTGTTCCAGTTACTAAGTGCTATTAATGAACTATTTGAATAGTCGTCAGCCATTGGAAAGCATGGACCCCCAAAGAGCCAGAGCACATTGATGAATAAAATATGGCCGAGACATACAAGCCGCGTCCTCTTAAGAAATTTGCATTATTTATGAAGATCGACCTGAGCCTGACACAAGCTGATCTAATTCAAGAGACCAAATTAAATTCACGATGACGAAAACCATGCACATACCATTTATTAACCTGCGGACAAGATTTATAAAAAGAAAAGAGTATTAGGACCTTGCGGTGAAATTTAGAATATTTGAGTTAACCACAGCCACTTGCAGCGTATCCAAGCAAGCTGGTCGAAATTTTCATGATATTAATTATATTAAAAGATGTCACTATTAAAATTTATTAGATGAATTTAATGTCACCAACAAATAAGTATTTAATAACGTGGATTAATATCAACTTAAGGATGACATATTTAAGCAGTTGTAATTGTGACAAAATAAACGTAGAAACCGAGCGCGTGACATATTTTTATGAATTGAAAGACAATTTCTCCGAAACTTGTCCTAACAAAACTGTTGTGGAAAACCGTCAAACTGTTATAAAATGAATATTCTAGAATTCTGTCAAAGAATTTGAGCCCTGGAATTAATTTATTCCTTTAGATAAAATGAGGATCTGATCTGTTATGGATTACATAAATGAGATTCTCAATTCACGTTTAAAAATGCTTTGGAAACGTTGATACACCAATTCAAAACATGTCATTCAAATTTTAATCGAGATGAAATTCGATATGCATGTAAAATAATTGAATGAATCAAATTTAAAACACATTTTCGGAAAAAAATTTGAGCAACGCTCTATCTATTCGCCGCAACTCAGGACTCACGAAACAGGAATCAAGTTCCAGCAGCAATCTCGACCGCCTTCACGTTCGCAAAAGTTGCGTAGTCACGCTCTTCAAGAGGTCGCCACTCAACCGATAAAAATAAATCGACTGAATCGGCCCAACGCGGAGAATTTTTGTCGTTGATCCCGACGAAATAACGGATCCCCGCAGGATAACGGCCGAATTTCATGGAATTACGGTTGGCCGGTTGCGTTTGTCAGCGACACCCACGAAAAATTGTTACACTGATAATTACCGAAGACATTAAGAGCTAGTAAATAATGGGCCACACAACGAAAATTGCACTCCCAGACTTCTGCTATGCCAGATATGAAAAAGTAGGTTGTTTAGTATTAGAAGGTGCGCGCACGATCGAAGAAACTGCAGCCTGTAATTATGTGCAAAAATTTTCAATCAAATTGATAGAAATGAAATAAGAGCTTTATTCAATTTTGATTAACGCTTTATTCAACAGTTATAATAGCATTGATCATTCTCAAGCATAACATACGGAATCATAATCTTCCCTTTACACGAGAGATCACGATCTAATATTTGAATTTTCATCTCGTTTCTTCGTTAGACTTCACGTGAACGAGAAAACTCTTTCGCCCCCCGAGCTGCTGCTTGGGGGTTAAAAATTTCACTTAAATTCTCCCGACGTGGAACAGGGAAAATCTTACGAGCAAAATTCACGACACATTTGGCCTTCGCCCTTCAGTTTCTCCACAACTAGAGCCGCGTCAGTAGCGCTTACCCATTACCATGAATTAGCCGCAACGTGATATTATTTTTGCATTATTCAGCCGTTTGGCCCGTTCATCTTCTTCTGTCATGATTAAGATCCTGACGTTAAAAGGCCAACGATAAATTCTTCTCCACTTATAGCATAAAGCTGTTCAACGGCAGCTTGCAAAATTAGAAAGTCTGCTTGTATCGAGGTTCGGGATGAACGATGGAAGTGGTTCACTGGCGACCGGGTGTAATGCATCATTAAATGACACCTGAGCGCATGAGATAAATAATTTGTCTCAGGCACCCATCGCAAGCAAGGCAAAAGCTGAGGCTTGCAGCATCGACAGGAAGTTGATGCAATTTGGCCAAGGCTATAACTAAGGTTGGTTCAACATAGAAGGCGCTCGAATTGAGCTTTGAGATAATGTCGAATTAAAACTTATGTTCAAAGGAAAATTCACTGATATAATTTTTTCCTTAACTGACAGTTCCGAACACAAAAATAGATGGTGAATACAAAATTCACAATTAATCCATTCAAACAGCTTCGCCGAAAAATGTTTGCTCCTATAAAAAAATTAACGCTCTAATCAACGAATTAAAATGTCAATTCATCTGACTCGTAAGAGTGTACTTTTAGCTTCGTTTATATTAATGAACGCATTAAAAGACCACATTATAAATATTCGACATCATGAACTGAATTTGACTTTCGATGCAATTTTTCAAAATTTGAAATTCATAGGGGAAATTTTTACTTTAACTTGAAGCCCCTAAAACGAGTTCATCCTGTACTAATCTCTGCTATTCAGAATATACCGACGAACCTCACCCTGAGATGATAGTACCGATGGAACACGAAGGTTTTCGCTGACGGCAGCACGACCCAGCCGGCCTCAGCGATAAGGGATATATTCGAGGCGTTAATATTAGACATGGTGGCACGCTTTCGAGCACGAAGCTTTTACTTCGGTTGCACTCGAGTGCTGCTCGTCTACATCTTTTGCTAAAATCGATCGCCTTCATCTATCCTTGTTCACAGTTGACCGCGTTCGCTGAACACGCCTTATAGGTCCTGACACAAGTGACGATGAGACTAGACTTATTTTTGTCGGTTTTCTGATGTCACGGCTGAACAGCGGCATAACGGGCGGTTGGATCGATGATAAGTTAACAGTACCTGATACAGATCGATGCTCTTCGTTCGTCTAACGCAATACATTGTGTAGTAGGCAGATCAGATCAGTGCAAGAAGGTGATCCCAGCGAAAGTAACCCTGGGTTAAAAAGTGCGAGAACCACTCATGTGAACATTTTTGGATCAATCCGGGAAAAAATGCCGAGCGAAGCTTAGAAAGCCCAGCATTGTAGCGGAAAGTAGAAAATCAAGCATACTTTAAAAATTTCGGAAACGTTCCATCACTGAATATTTTATTCTAAAAATCGTATCTGAGTCTGCACCTCATGTCAACTGCAATAGCTCATTTTTATATTTGCCCGCACAATTTCATAAATTCCTCATTCAATGTTTAGCAAAATCAACAGCTATTCGAAATCATCGCTAAAGGCAGGTATACTCTTATAGAAAGCAATAAGAACCATCACAATTCGTTTATGTAACTTGAGACTACATATCACGAAAAATGTTAAATGAGATAGTACGTTTAGAAAACAGTTGATGAAATTTCTCAAACGATAACGAGCCAATATACTTTTGCATTGAATTCTAACGCGATGGAACTTTTCATCCAGGGGAGCACATGTCTATAGTTTTTAGTCGATACCAACAAAATAGATTCCGAAAGTATTAGTCCAACTTAGTTGCACTGTAAGGCACATGCTAAATGAAGGCCTCACAAACCCCATTATTAATCCCAATAGTCATAATTATAATATAATGAGATCAGATTAAATGTGAAGTAAAGCCCCGAGATAATATCGTTTAGGTTTTCAAAGTAGGAGGAATAAATTGGTAGAACAAAAACCCATCGCCTTATAAGCTAGAGAAGGAAGATTGTTTGCATGCACCGACCCTGATTAAGAAGTGAATAATTGGGCGGTTATGGGTGCGTAACTCAAAATTCGAGTGCATTCATAATCCTTATTGGAAAGCCCTTAAGGACTTTTGTTTAGTAGGATACGCAGCATCCAGCAAAATGAACAGTTGGATCAATATCTACTACACTACTAGCCAACAGATTAAGGCTGGGGCAAAAATATAACTCATGTGAATTTAGGAAATTACTTCTTTTAGAGCTTCATTATAATATATTCTTATGTTTAATGCACGATTTGATTGTTCACTGAAAGGCTTTGAGTAAAGCAGATTCTGTTCCTGCGTTAACATAAGTTAGGCTGCTAATGGTCCATGCTTCAAGCAGAAATTTGTACACACAGCTAGCAGATCCTAAGGAATATTCAATTTAACTACAAAAAATCGTATTCAAATCAAATAAAATTGTCAGATATGACGCGTATACTCTTCGCTGACCGATCAATAATAGTTACCCCAACAATTATCAGTAAAGTATTGAGTGTAATTATTCCTAATGATAACAACGGCTTTTCTAAATCTGCTTGACGTTAATTCTGTCTATATTATTGATGCTAATTATTGCTTAGGTCTGGTAACACGTTATCCCGTTCTTGCTCACAAAGAGAGTTTTCAGACGACCGCCGAGGCTGAAGAATAGAATGCAGTGAAAGAAGCATGCGATGCTGCAATCAAACGCATCCTAAACTTTGAGCACTGCAGGATAATGTACGCTTGAACGTAAACGAAAAAGTTTTGCTGTATAGAAAGAGTTTTTAGCGTATTTTCTCATTTAGAGAAAAAAGGCGCTATTGTGCTCGTCATGTCCGTCCGTCTGTCTATCTGTCCGTCTGTCCGTCCGTCTGTCCGTCCGTGACTGCACGTTATCGTCGACGAGAAAATGCGCTCTCTGTCACTCACTCCAGTGAGTACTGAGTTATATTTTTTAATCAATATTGAAGTTCTAGTCGTGGATTGCCCAGTAAAAGTTACCGAATAACGATTAAAAACTTTGTAATACTGAGCAAAAAAATGGGAATAATTGGTGCATTCTAGGCCTTTGTTTGTAACCAATAATCATTACTAAAAAAAACTTCCAATTCATCTCATAATTTCATATAATATTCCGGAGATCTTAACAAATTAAATTCTGCTTAGTATTGAACAAGAATCTTGACAAACGCTACGTAATTAAAATCAGTCTCCGCCCAGTTTTTCGTCTCGAATTTATAATACCACTCACAAGTGTCTTTAAAAATCGTTTGAATGAGTTAACAAGCTTAAAAAAATACAATAAAAAACACACATAAATGACATCTACATACATGCGTATATCAATTGTTAGCGCCATTCAGCAACAACTTCAATTCCAGTTTTTAAATAATATTGAGTTCTATTATAAAAAATTCCATGTGGCCTTGCGAAATCAAAAGCAGCAGTGTACGATAAAAAAAATTAGAAACATTTCATCCATCAAGTCCATCAAGTTCATCAGATAAGGGCGTCTGGGAAGTTTATGGTTTGTTTACATAATCAGCAACCTCGAAAAATAATGACCGGGATGTCTGGACAATGAGGCTCTTACCATACGCCGGAGATTCTTTCATAAACTGACGATATCTGCAATTTTCAGGTTTTGGAAGTGAATAAACTTCTTATAAAACGATATTACATAAAAAATGCGAGCTGACAAAAATCGTGATAGCATTCGATGCGTCTTTATTAAGATTACACGGAGGTTTTAAGCATTTATGTCCAGGATTAATCAATACTAATTCTAATACCATGATAGCTAGCAATAAATATAAGTTGATAGAAAAGTTCCGCACAAAACAGATGAAAAAATATATATTGATTATATAATGTTATAAGAAATTAAAATTAATAAAAATTTCCAAATTAAATTTCATACCTAATTCACATTTCAACATCAAAAATATCACTAGGGTAAGGTTGGTAAAGAAACTTTATTTGTTTATCGACCACACATCGGGAATAAAGTGAATATTTTTCTTTACATCATCAGGAATTTAAAAGTAAAGAAAATAGCCAAAAAGTTCACCATTTCTTATAAGAGAAAACGTTTTCTCTTATAAGAAATGGTGAACTTTTTGGCTATTTTCTTTACTTTTAAATTCCTGGTGAATTTACGACTTAAGCAGCCAAGTGATTTTAATACTTATATCTTTACATCATTATGCGAGGAATAGTCACTTTAGAATAGCAGAACATTTCATTTCTTGTAAGGATAAGTAATGCCACTTTTTAAAACTTTTAGCCATCAAAATATTTTTAAACATATTCAAGTGCATTCAGATATTCATATTATTAGTGTCTCTAGCTAGCCACACAAAATTGCTGGAAGTTTCATCAAATAAAAGATTCTAGGAACATACCACGGCCGAGGACATACACTTGAACGCATGTTGTAATTACCTAAGTTAAGTCTATACTTAGGAGCCAGTTAGTGTAACAGCAGAACAATAAACCTTGACAAAATTGTACGCCACAACATGGCAAGAAAAAAGATATCCTCGTAGCCGTATAATACTGGCCCAATAACTGTCCGCGCGCGTATGCAGAGTTTTATGTAATCGAATACATGCGAAAGTTATCCTGCAATTAAAAAGAAGCTTAGGCTATATAATAGCGGACACAGTCTACGTACATCGAGCTTTGCGGAGGAGAATTTAATATCTTGTGCTGAATGAAAGGCCTATGACGAAGGAAACGTCTTAGTAAATTACAATTTTTCCGAGTGCAAATACTTTAATAATACTTTAAAATACTTTAAAATTCTGAATAATGTTTTCTAATACATGCGCAATTTTTAAAAGAAACTCAGTTTTTATCACAAAAGCAACGGCGACTAGGTAATTTTTCAGCATCTAACTTTCGTGGCTATAAATAAAAAATTAATTTGCCGTAATTTTGTAGATCAAGTGAGTGTAAAATAAATTAATTTTATAGTTCATTTATTGTCAAAGACTGATATGAGATCAATTAATTACATAATACGCGTCTATAACCTAAAAATACACGATATTTCTACAGTTGTACGAATTTATATTCATACACGATGTTTTATGAATTCAAAAACTTTCCTAAATCAATGGTACGTACATCTTATGAGAGCACAACACCATAAGCCAAGCCCGCAATGAACGCAGTTCAAATAAAGAAAAAATAACTCAGTAGTCACTGCAGTGAGTGACAGAGAGCGCATTTTCTCGTCGACGAAAACGTAAAGTCACGGACGGACAGACGGACGGACGGACGGGCGGACGGACATGGCGAGCACAATAGTGCATTTTTTCCATAAATGAGAAAATGCGCTAAAAACAATGCAAGGCGTTCAGCTGTTCAATGAGCTTTGACTTATAGAAGCTCGTGATGAGTCGGAGAGCAGGGACCAATAAGTGAGGTTATGGTGGAGCCCTTGTACGACCGGCTGGCGTCGGCAAGCTTTCTAGTGGCGGCACTTAAAAGCAAAAAGCTTGTAACGTCAGTACTTAGATGCTTTAATAACGCAATCAAATATCCGTTGCTTAGCTTATTTGGTCTTTGACAGCCTGGCGATCAGTAAACTGTTTCAGCCGCATAAAAGGAAACTGAACGTGCGCTTGTTAGGACACGACCAAACACACGAATGAGAGTAGACTTCTTTGTTCAGGGAAAAGCAAACCTTTGGCTAAAGCTAGAGAACGTCACTTGTGTTTTCAATTTTAGTGTCATTGAAACGAGCTTTGCATCCCGAGTCACAGAAATGTAAATATAATGAAATACGTTGTGCCTTCTCATGAGGTCAAAATTGTGTCGCGGACTTAGCTCGCATATTTGAAATATTTATCAGTATCCCTAACGTCGTTAACAAGACTTGAAATAAATCATTTTCGAACTTGGACTTACATATGCCGAGTTACTGTATTTTCTTTGATTCACTGCGACCGCCAAGCCACTAATGGAACTCGATACAGTGACGCATTTCGATCCATTCTTACTGCAGGAACGTCATAAAAGCCGGTACGAAAAAATACACTATATTTATGCTTGATGAATTCAAAGCGGTTGCACATGGAAAATCAATTTTAACTCAATAAAGCTTCACAAGAATTTAATGTAATTAATCATGCAGAAGAACTTACACGTGACGAAGGAGCCTTCTCGAAAATTCAGCGAAGAAAGCGAGGCGAGATGAAGGCGGCAGATGACGAGGATAACGAAGATCCCGTTGCCTTACGCAGGCGCCGTAAATAAAATGCTTACGGCGAAACCGCCCCACTGCACTCTGGCCAGGGAGCTTTATTTTCTCTCTCTTGGATCTCTAGCTAGAAGTGAGAATATCGAAGTACGAATCGAATAATTATCCGGTCGAATGAGGGATACTTTTCCCGAAGTATGGAATACGTAGTCATATCAGACAAAAATTCATTGGCACTATTTCACTTGGGTTGAAATAATGCGAGTTTCTTCTTGTTCCTTATTTTCTCTCTCTTGGATCTCTAGCTAGAAGTAAGAAGACCGAAGTACGAATCGAATAATTACCCACAAAAATGAAGAAAACTTTTCTCGAAGAATGGAGTACGTACAAGACAAGAGACAAGACATATCAGACAAGAATTCATTGGCACTGTTTCGTTTGGCTATTTATAAGAATTAACTATTTCAATACCAATATAACTATTTCACAATTATAAGTTTAGGGATCTTATAATTGTGAGTCAGCCAGTCAGTCTTATAAAGGCCGCTATGCAGGCGGCGTACGTAGCATACCGACTTGCTGATATGCGACACTGATAACATCTGGGATCCCTGTAAACAGGTATAACGCTTGTCTCGTATAGCACATTATCGTATCTCAGAACATAGGATTATGCGTCGACGCCTACTTGCTGCTCCGATGTCCCCTAATTATTTTATAACAAAATTTGAATAATATTGGTGCATATATTGCAAGTCTGAATTGTTTGATTACATTAGTGGTTGATTACATTCACACATCATTAATGATCCGGTGGATTTTTAACCCGCATTACAATCACACAGGTTTGTTTATTAATAGTTAGAACGCATCATCGATTGAAAGTCCCCATATGACAGGCTTGAGATCGTAAAATGTGAAGAAATATAACTCAGTACTCACTGCAGTGAGTGAAAGAGAGCGCATTTTCTCGTCGACGGAAACGTGAAGTCACGAACAGACGGACGGACCGACAGACGGACATGGCGAGCACGATAGTGCATTTATTTCATATATGAGAAAATGCGCTAAAAATGGTTGAAACTGTCGATTTTTAAGTACAATTGAGTGTTTAGTAGAACTCAAATTATCATTGAAAGGGTAATGATCTTTGTTCATAACACGATCTATGCGTAATGTACAGTGGGGGGAAATAAATATTCGTACACTTGAAAAATCGTATTTTAATGTATGTAGGTACACAAACTGAACAGGAGACGTGATTTATATTATGTATAGAGGCGCATTGTATTCAAAAATAGCATCAATAGAAATTAAATCTCAACGCAACAAAAATTAATGCAACATGTTCACTTTTCGGGTGAAAAAAGTATTCGTACAAAACAATAAATCCGCATTATTTTAATTTAATACTTGCTTGAATACCCTTCATTCAGCTCAACAGATACCAGTCTATTTCTATAGGTCTAGACCAATGATTTGCAGATGCTGACTGGTATTTTATACCATTTTTCTTGGCACACCACCTTAAGATTCTCAATGTTTGTTGGGGACCTTTTTTTAACTGAGAAAATAATAGCAGTTCGGCCTTTGATTAATGAATACGCATAAAAATGTTTTTCTAATAGTGCATTCACAGAATTATATGGCGTTTAGATTATCATGAGCATTATTTAATAGAGATTGCTCATAAGTGATTATGTTTGTGATTATTCATCATTGCTTGCAGAGATTTCATCCACAAGTTGTTCAGATGACACATGATTGTTTTATATACCGTGAAAACGATGGCATGATATGCCGTGAAAACGATGGCATGATATGCCGTGAAAAAGATGGCATGATATGCCGTGAAAAAGATGGCATGATATGCCGTGAAAAAAGCAGGATGTGGAACGCCGCAGAACGAAACGTGAAGAAAATTAAATTAAACTTTCCATGAAACAGTGAGAGAAGAACTTCTGCTTACTTCCGTCCAAAAAACTTTCATCGCATTGTACTCTGCATATTTTCCAAAACAATGCAAATATTTCACTTCAAGGCAAAAAGTGCAAATTAAAAATGCATTAATTCAACAGGCGAACTTCACTTTCCCCTGTGTAAAAACGAATGATCTACAAAATTCAAAATATCGCCCAACAATTGAAAATACGCATGACGATAGATATCTCCCCCAAACAAAAATAATAACAAATGATAAATGAATTTGCCCCAGTGCTTGCAACAATTACATCACATTCGAAATTTCTTGAATTTTGCTGCGTCTTAATAGCATGTTCAAATGCTCTAATAAGACGAAGTGGATTAAAAATAATCTCCTTCACACGTTATTTATTATTTTTTTTGGTTCTTTGGTGGTTATTTCGTCAAATTTGATTTTTATTGTTAACACGATCAGAATTAAGGAACCTTTTGAATATTAAAAGAAAGATAATAACAAATCTGATTTATGAATAACGATCCTAACGCTTCCATAAGGTCAACGCATAATTACACAGGAGGTATACAAATATGACATTTATCACAAATATGGTATCGCGATACAATTCAAAATTTAGCATTACAATTTAAATTCTCCCCTTTCACATTTCAACACCTATGGTCTCAATTAGTTAAAAAAAATCCATTAGGCCACAACGTAGCAAAGTCGTGAGTGAAGAATTTTGAGGCTGACTGTAAAAAAAAATCGCAGACCAAATTAGTAAGGGACGGGATTGAATTTTCCATCGCTGGGGTATAATTCCTGTCTTGCCGCAATGCAGAAAATGCCAGGGAAGGATATGACGCCAGACCATCCTTCCATTTTAGGGTCAAAACTCAACCCGGGGCCAAGCAGGGAACATATCCTACTTAGAAATGTGCCGTTCGATTCCTATTTCGAAATGCCGGAATAAAAAAAAAACATTTCTTACTTCGTACGACTCGATTTTTGATTATGAATAAGGAAACATTTGGAACTCCTGCTGTACATGGGATGATTTGTATCGTTATTCATACGTTAAAATCTGAAAGATAGATTAAAAACTACATAGTATTGATCAGTAAGGACAATTATTATTCTAAGCTGCGTCATGAAATCTGTAAAATATTGAAGTTTTATTGGCTTTAAAATAACAGGACATTTAAAAACTGTCTTGAAACGAATTTATTTTCATAATAAATTTTCATTAAGTAATAATCATGTGTCGGAAAAATGTGTACGAAAATATTGCCAGCTTTAGCATAGAAGATATCACGCATCAAAATGCAGTTTTTTTAACCTTCAGTTTCTAAATCAAAAGGAAAGAAGCGGCTTAGTTAATTAAATACCAAAAAAAGGCGCGTAAATATAGTAGGTATAAGTTTCCTTTTTATTACCCAATTTAAAGAAATAGAGCCATTGGTATAATATATGAATGAGGTGCAATTACTGCTTTGCAAATTCACCCAATTAAATACTGCAGATGTAGCAGAGGTTTTTGCTGAAGCGTTTGAAAGGAAATGACCTCTCAATTTCCCAACCTTACTTATGAACTCGGCCTTAGAGATCAAAGAAATGAACCAAACAATAGAGCGGATGGAAATGGTAGAAACGAGATGCAACTAAATTTCGGGTTGGCTAAGAAATGTATCTTCTCTTAAGTCGGTGTTGTTCCCAGAACCGACCATAAAAACCCAATAATACAGCCCTATGTCGCTAGTTTTAGTGATACGGACTCGAGTTATCCTAGGACGAAACGTAACCAAACCCACTTGACCATGCCTGTAAACTCGAGAAAGTCCTAAGATTTCTAAGACACATAAAAAGATAATAGCAACGACTTCTTTGTTCAACGGAATTTGGTATTCAAATACATAATAAACTCTATAATATCCAGTATCACGAGCTATATTTATTAATTAACGTCAGAGTTTTTATTTTTAAAAGACATATTAATGAATGAAAAATTATCTCTCTGCACAATTTTACAACTTCTATCCCGCAAAAAGCAGAATCGATATACCTACTTAGTACTAAATTGAGGACGGTTGAAAATAAAAACTTTCCAGGTTCAATCAATCTGCCAAAAAATCGTTTACAAACGCCGGGAGACCTGGTATGACGGAATTGAACATAATAAGGAACAATAATATCTTTATTAAAATACTTAGTACTGAATTAAGGACGGTTGAACATAAAAATTTTCCAGGTTCATTCAATCTGCCAAAAAATCGTTTTCAAACGCCGGAAGACCTGGTATGACATAATTCAATATAATACAGGAACACAATTAAATAACTTTATTAGAAAACAGAGTAGTTCTCAGCTCCGTATATTGAAGCGCAGACCGGAGAATTGCCGGTCGCATCAAGTTTTTCGCTGCTGCTCAGGTTCCTTAATGATCCTACGAGATGAAGGATAGCTCGTCCGCCCGTTACATTTTTATTCCTCGACTCAAGTTCATTAAGAGTTCATAGAAAGGTTCACAGCACACAAAATCCCGCTACGAGCGACTTTACATCTCACCACTCGGAAATACAGAGAGAATATATACGAGTTTTCACGGTTCAGAAAGAAAAGTATGAGTAGTTAATAAGCTGTAAACAAATAATTATTCAAAAAGGAACTGGACTTTTCCTAGATTTCAATATTCGTTAAAAAAATCAAAGACTTCAATAAAATTTTTTAATTGAAATCATAAAAGTGAAAATCATAAGAGTCAAGTGTGCTCGAGCACTTTACTGACCTATTTAAGTAAGCAGCGAATACAAGTACAATTTAAGTAAGTTTATTTATTTATCTAATAAGTAGGCTCTTAAATTCGTGTATTTATTTAGTAAGTAAGCTCTTTACTTCATTTATTTATTTAATAAGTTAACTCTTAAATTCATTTATTTTTTAATATGTAGGCTGTTAAATTAATTAATTTATTAAGTAGGCTCTTAAATTCATTCATTTGTTTAATAAGTAGGCTCTTAAGTTCAACCACGTCGTGACTATTGAAGCGTGAATATCTTCAATCTCATATGGAATAAAGTTCACCTGAGCAGCTATGCTATTTACCTAAAATTAGGCTGAACCTCAGTTCGCAGTATCGTTTGCTGAGGGATTATATTTTTTTGCATGAAAGAACACGCATCTCATATTTTTGATCAACATTTTTTATCATGTCGTCATAGAAAATAAACTTTAAACTGAGTGCTTCAAATGGAGGGAACAAATAAACCAACTCATCATTCATAGACGTAGTCTTTCAAAAACTATGAAGAAACGCTAGCGTCAGCAGGCCAAGCAGCTGTTGGGCTCTTTCGAAAAAAAAAATAAAATTTTGTCCTCGTTACCTTAACGCAAAGCGCCTAAGGAACTCAAGGCCTTGCGAGGTCACAAAAGGTCGCCAAAGGTCAATTGGTTAGAGTGCCGGACGTAGCTCTGCTAAGGCGATAAGTCGTATATAGTGGGAAACACCTCCAGCATTCAGCCTGGATACCTCTCATATGCACGACTCTAGTTCATGCCTGAATAGACACTTTGCCGATCACGAGCAACATGAATGCATTCATAGCGGCGAATAAATCAATATTCGTTCTTCAAGCTATTACTCCCTCTCTATTGTAAATATATTGGATAATTAAAAAATGTAACAAAAATTTTTTCTTAATAATTCAAAAATGACGAACGTATGCAGAAAAAAAAATGTATGTAACTCATTACTCACTGCTGTTAGTGACAGAGAGCGCATTTTCTCGTCGACGAAAACCTGATGTCACGGACAGACGGACGGTCAGACAGACAGACAGACAGACGGACGGACGGACGGACATGAGCACAATAGAGCATTTTTTCCACAAATGAGAAAATGCGCTAAAAATTAAAAAAAATTCAAAAAGCCGCATACAGTAACATTCTCATACTATTCTTAGCTACTCCAAAATTTGCCACGAACATAAAATAAAAATGCATTCATATACAAGTATTAAAATCAAGTCAGAATACATTTAAAACTGAAGGGATGCTCAAAAAATCTTCCGTTAAAAATCCCGCCCTGTCGAAAAATCCCGATGTCAATTATGGTCGAGGACTTCATGGCTCGTGCATGCAAACATACGCCATTGATGACCAGGCTTTGCCCAGGAGATGACGGGCTTGACGACGAGTATAGGCTCTTCGTAGGCAATGCTAATGAAATATCCCGACACGCTAATGTTCCAGCATCACGGAGTGGGGGCGGGGGCTGCTATCTATACAGAATTAACTTTGCGGCTCGCAACTATAAGTATTGAACAGAATTATTTAACTAGGCAGAATTAACTTAGCGGCTCACAACTAGAATTATTTAACTAGGCGGAATTACCTTTGCGCTCGCAACTAGAATTATTTAACTAGGCGGAAGTAACTTTGCGGCTCACAACTATAAGTATTGAACAGAATTATTTAACTAGGCAGAATTAACTTTGCGGCTCATAACTAGAATTATTTAACAAGGCAGAATTAACTTTGCGGCTTACAATTAATTAAGGGCAGTCTGGCTGACAGTCCAAGCCAGGAAAAATAATAATTATTCGTTCTTAAGATCATTCATTGGATTCATTCTTTCACAACATTTTCAACTGATGTAAGCTAATAGCTACTCAGTTTTATTATCCAATTGTATAAAGTTCAAAACTTGATTGATTTCGAAATTCCGAACGTACAAGGCAAGGTTCTAAACCATGTAATATGAAACGGCTTAATGACAACATATTCAGTCGTACCAATAAAACATATGATAGATGAATTGCAGAAAATACTTTCGTATGCAACATAGATGAAAACTAAAATTTGGTGATTTGAAAAAAAAAAACTTTAAACTTCGTCGTGACACAGGGTGATTATATCTCCGCTATAAATTAACAAGTTAAATTTAATTTCTTTCTTTCGCAGTGTGTTATTTCAACGAAAATGTATTCTACAGACGATTAAAAAAATAAAATAAAATTATGTCAATTTGAAGTGGAGATATAATCAATTAAAATTTTGGGAAATTTTAATGAGAACAATTACAATTCAAAATTGTAATGTACGTTTCGCTTTAATCCGTGACCCGTAATCAGGTGAGATTGTCCAGCACTCGGATGAACAGCCTTGACTAGGCCAAGGATTGTATTTCATACAGAGCAACAGGAGAGCAATCGGAGCCGGTCGCGTACATCAGACACAGAGAAGTCGTGACTTGCGATTAGTTCAACGAACCATAAAAGAATATAGGAAACATCGTCTCAATTGATCCAAGTAAGGCAAAGACAGGATGTGATATCCAGAAAGAAACATTTAAAACTTGCCCTCATTTAAACTACGCGTGGTGGAGGCTATGAATGGATTTGTACGAATTAATAATATTCGCAAAACGGCTATTGGATAACGGCAAGTGGCTATAGTCCAAAATTCATATTTTAATACAGAATTGGCGGTGTAGTTCAACATTTTGATTCTCCTTAAGGGTAACAAAGTAAAAAACTCTGGAGAGTCACAAAATGAACACCATTATAAGTCAAATTAAATCCTGCTCCTTAGCTGCACAGGAGAGTGTCTCAGTAAAGGTCGAAGTTCGGATCATTAATATAGCAAAAAAGGAAATGTCCTCCGCGACTAGACAGCGAGAGAACGTACACCAAGTCCTGTCAAGAAGTCAAAGCATTTGATGCATGAGGTTATTTCTACGACCCTCCAATCTCAAATTACCCTTCACTCCAAAGGGTAGAACAGGGATTCGATTAAATAGAAACAAATGGAGACTTTGGGAGTCCTGCGGAGTTCGTAAATCTGAAGTGGAAGTGGAAAAAAACAGAAGAGCTTTTGTGAATCGAATATTGTGGAACTGAAGTGGTAAATCAGCTACGAGATGAAAACTAACTCGACTATGACACGATCTCAACACTCAATGACGGCTGAATTCGAATTACAACACAATACTCTTCATTGCTAATGGAACTTTTTTTTCTCTTCTCTTAAACACGCACTAAACTTGATAGTCAACGATCACCGTAAGTGGCAAAAACCGTTGAAGGACGATTCGGCAAGAGCTGATTGTGTAACAGGAATTTTCAATTGTATGACGGCAACCAATGAAAAGAAAGCTTGTTCGGTTCGTGGAGGGCATTGCTCCACTGGCTTGCAGCCAATGGCAGTACAGGATGCTCGAAACGGTCTCAACCGCTAGCTTCCGTTGATCTCGCCTACCGATAATTCCGCTATTTCTTGACGCCGACCCACAGAATTCGGTGGCTGTGCAGATAGGAAGCGCATAACAGTGCCACTTAATTGAATGCACCGCTTGTGGATAAGGCAAGGTCATAGCCGCGCACTTAAGATTTAATCAGATTCTTGTTAAAACTCCATTCGGTAGTCGATAAAAAATAAAAGCAAATATGAAACACTCCAACGATCACAGAGCATCAATACTTTACTTTTAATTCGTGATTCAAATTGAACACAATGTCAATAAGCCAAGCATCGACGTTAATTACATTTTGCAAAGTAGACAAGAAGATTAAGAAATACGATACATGACAACCTGATGATTTTCCGAACTAATGTGAGCGTTTATAGTGATTGGAATGCAAAACGTTTTGCTGCAATTGATGAAAGAGTGTCGTCTTGCATCTGTTACCGTGTAGCCGGAAGAACAATTGAGCAGTTCGAATTAGTTTCGATGAACTATGGAATTATTTGCATTTTTTCAAATCGTCAATCAAATCTAGTGTTAACGGATAACATCCGACACTTTCAGGCCGTAGATGAACCACACTGAGGGAAAATAAAGTAAGCTGACAGTTTATATAGAGTGCAGAGCAATACAGGCAGCATGTGAGCAAAACAAGCGCGGGTCACGTTCGCAATACTTTTTTTTTTGCATTAAACACGATAAATTCAGTATCATCAACGTCATAAATTTATTATCTTATGAATCAATTTATTGAGTTGTATTTTTTGATGGTATAAACGAAAATAATTTATCAACGCTCATCCTGCACGCGCACAGCGTATATACGCACGCAAAAAAAAAAATTAATCACGCTTCGGAATTCTAATTTAACGGAACGTCGGTGAGGTGATTTCTATCATATCTGTTACCTGATTAAGCTCGAATATTATCATTTTTATAATCTTAATCTTTGTTGGCTCATTCGCCGGATAACCAACATTGCTCCGTAAAGACCTAGACTTGGCGTTTATAAGCGAAATTAGAAATGGACGAGTGCAATACTGGATTGCTAAGATGCGCAGATCAAATCTTGACATCGTAATTAGTTCCGTAGCAATCGCTTTCGACCTGCCAAGGCACTTATTATGGGTACAGTGAAGTCGATCGGTAGAGTGTGTGTGTGTGGTACGGTGAAGTCAATCGGTATGGGCATTTGATTTTAAGGGGTATACATATAAAAAAATTTTCCACAGTGAAAAACTGTAAAGTAATCACCAAAAAAGGTAATTTTTACCTGAAAATTATTTAGGATTTTTATTATAATATTAATGTTCAGTAACTCTAAATAGGTACATTTATTTAGCTCAAAGAGAATACAAGGGTTTCGAGGTAAAGAATTTAACGTTGTTTACAGATATTACGTTAAAGTAAACATGACGTTAAATAACCATGACGTTCCTCAACGTTTCAAAGTAAACTCGTGGACGCATGTATTTCTCATGCTACTCATGAATTGGCATAACTTATGATCACAACTGTAAACCGCATAAAGTACAGTCGACATTCATTCTAAATATCGATGCCTTATAGCTCGTATGGACAGTCAATTAAGATCGTATCAGCACAGTTCAAGTTTCGCGAGACAGCATCATGTCGATCACTGATCTTCAACTTTTGATCCGCTCTACTCCGACTTAAGTGCATCAAGCTTAGTGTAGCGAGGGTTTAACGTGTAGTGAAACAATGCTTATGTACATGACGATAACCAATAATTCCCATCCCAATTGAAAGCTTTCAAATACCTATAAAAGCTCGATTTTTTTACAAGCTAAATCCAATTTAAGGTTAAGAATTCAAATATTCACTAAAGAGGTTTTACGACATTACGACACGATTCGTGGTGTAATTCAGATCATTTCACGACATGACGAAGTAACATAAATTAAAGACAACAAAAAAAATCGTAGTTCCAAACTTGAAAACCAGTTCTGATTATCATATGATGCAAACATTTCCCATCTGAACAAACATAAATAATGATTTGCGGAAAGACAAGAACAACTAATTCCACATGGATGATTATTTTATTTTCTACTGCCCATTATAAATATTCCTGAAGGCTATGACTGCAATATAAGAATTTCCTGATCCTGTGTCTTAATGCTAACAAAACTTAATGAACTTCATACGTATTCGCCGGCTACGTCCATGCGCACAAAAAAAAAATCAAATGCTAAATGGCTCTAAGCAAGACTTGATGACGACGATGATGAAAAAATTATTGAAAAGAAATTGAAAAATATTCCTTTACTTAAGGTTATTATGTCTAAAGTTACCGACCCGATCCCGCCTGAAACAATTTATCCAACTTTTAATTTTTTACACAAAAAATCTCAAAAACGATATGAACGAAATGTCAACCTGATTAACCTTCCGTCAATCACTGGGAAATTACCTAATAAGGAAGGCATCGGTGGGAGAAGGCTTGTAGTTTCTCATAGAGGAACTGAGCTCGGGACGAAGAGAGCCTTGTCTAATATCCTTTATAACGCAAGCCTTTTTCTCGTAAAGATTTAATCGGCTATCCTGCGCAGACTGCGATGCAAGCAACAGGTTCTCTCGCGGGCGACTCAAAGATCACTTGGCCGAGACAACTAAATTCGACGCTGTCAACGCTGCATGAAATTTCTCCCTAGCTGTGCGGTGCACAGCATCGTATCCCTAGCTGTGCGGTGCACAGCATCGTCTCCCTAGCTGTACGGTGGACAGCATAGTCTCCCTTGCTGTGTGGTGCACAGCATCGTCTCCCTAGCTGTACGGTGGAAAGCATAGTCTCCCTAGCTGTGCGGTAGACAGCATAGTCTCCCTAGCTGTGCGGTGCACAGCATAGTCTCCCTTGCTGTGCGGTGGACAGCATNGCTGTGCGGTGCACAGCATAGTCTTCCTAGCTGTGCGATGGTAAAAATTACCTGATATATCCAAATCATTTCAGCATTTCATTTCCCCGCACATAATGAGAAGCAATAATTATGCAGTAATTAAATGGTACGATAACTGAAGGAGGGTGTCCACTACTTTATTAAGAATATTTCGCAGCTTGTGCAGCACGAATGATGCGAAGACGACACCAAAGCTTTTCATTCTCGGGATTATACGGCGCGTAAAGAGGGCGGATGGTCGCTTCCTAGCTCGTCTCAAGGCTGAAACGGGAGCTAAAAATGGACATATCGGTCACGAGAGATGTTCATGAAATTAAATTAAGGGAAGTTTTGTAACAGCAGTAACAGAAATTAAGCTAGAGATGTTCATGAAATTAAATTAAGGGAAGTTCAGTAACAGAAATTGAGCTAAGTGGTGAAGAAAATCCGTTCTCTTCCATCGGAGTAGGTCACTAAAATGAACTCATGACATCTATTGGCTTGCATCATCCTCGAGTTCTTATAAAATAGGATTAAATGTCGCTTTTCTGACATTGACCGAAATTCACGAAATTATTGAGGCATCTTTTTATTTAGATGAAATCATAAGCAGCTTTTGGAGAATTAACCGAGTGGCTTCGTAGACTGCATCATGAGTGAGCCAATTAATAGCAGTGATAATAGCTTATAGGCTTCGACTGGTCAATAATTTTAATCCTTCTAGTGAAAATCGCTCCAGGTAGATTAAAGAATGAAGAGGAATGCCATTTTTTAGCATTAAGTGTCAAAAGATTAAATTCTCGCGTAAACCTTGGAAATATGATCTCTTCCATTTGGAAATACGATTTACGGCCTGCTCAAACATTGGCGATCGTGACGGTATAGCAATTTCGAGACATCTTGAAAAAGCGTTCAACGTGACGCCTGTGAGCTTTAGCCTATATGGCCAGAGATCCAATTTGCATGTGATCATCAGCTTTCAGTTTTGTTCCTTTTTGATGAACAGACAATATTTATGAGCTTTTAGGTCCATAATATGAACTGCGGTACTAATCAACGAACGCAAAGTAATGCACCAGCAATGCGTCTTAGCCGGTGAATTTCCATCGTGAACCTTATTACAAATGCAGACAAATAACAGCGAGGTGGAGTGTTAAATAGTCGAGTAGTTATGCAAATTCGTGGAGCGTAGCAGTAATTAATAATGCGTATAATGAGCAGATTAAAGCTTCCCTGTAAGGGAGCCTCATTACGCTACATCAGGACAAGCGTTTTACATGCTAATGAGCCAAGAAAAATGTTTACGTGAACAGGGCAGTTTGTTACCAGAGGCCGAGAGGGAGGAATTAACCTACCCTTACCGCCCCAAAACTAAACCCAGATGACGTTACATATTCGAGACGCCCTCGTCATGCGCATCGACTTGAGCATAAATTAAATGCTTGGCGTGATCGATGACATCGTCATAATGAGAACAAATTTCGTAATAGACTTTGTTATACAAGATCTACTAAAAGTTAAGTTTTGTTAGAAGGAGAGCCACTTCAGTTAATGCCCCGCGTTATCAATACAGGTAAGGAATATTAACTCGAAGTAATAATGAGAAAAAATTTCGTAATAGACTTTATTATTCAAGATCTACTATAAGTCAAGTTTTGTTAGAAGGAGAGCCACTTCAGTTAATTGCCCGTGATATTAATACAGGTAATGAATTTTAACTCGAAGATAATTTCAAATGAAGAGGCTTTCAAAACAAGGTTGATGAAAAAGACAATTGTACAATAACATTGGAAAATACGGGTATTTAATCATGGTGTATTGTATGCAATTCGGCGAAAATACGTTAAAATACCGCTGAATAACTGTCGGATTTTATCTTAAATCATGAATCGAAGTAATTTAGTCGATTGATGAAATTCCATCAGCGAATTTCGAAACAATCGCATACTAACACGTCAAACGGTCGCTGTATCATATTTGCAGTTGTTCGAAAAACAACATTCTTCATTCACTACTCAAGATTCACAATTGTAAATTAGTTGTGATTGATCAATAAATATTACGAAGCAAACATTATTCGGTCTGGCAAATGTTACGTAGATTTTATCTCGTATCAGCATTGGATAATAATGAAAACCGGATTGAATATTTATTCGATTTGTAGCTCGAAATTAATTCGTACGTTTCTTCACAGACCAAGGTTAAATGTTCTTTTTTTGATGCGTAGATCGACATTAATTCGTATGGTTATTCAAGGATCAAGATTGAATGTTGTCAGGAAGACAATGAATACTACGAAATAGAAAAAACCCGATGCAAAAAAGTTGGCTATGGCCAATATTCAACATGAAGCGGATCATCAGTTTACGGAAATCTTGCCGTTTTTTATGAAAATATTTTCGTTCTATGACCGCAGCATAGAACGCTAAGGACAAAACCTTTAAAGACTTCAATGTTTGTTTTTAATTTCATCAGTAGTTCAGTTCGCACTTATGAATCATTAAATATAATGACCTCGATTTACATAAATCTTACTTCAGAAGACAAAAAACATCGAAATAACATAGATGAATAAAGAATTGATCGTTGCACCCATGTACGGTAGCTGAGCTTCTATGTGGAGTTACAGCCCCAATTATAGCCGAGGTCTTGAGACGGCATCAGCAATACCCGGCTTGCTGTATACAGTGTCGGTAGCAACGCTCTGCCAAACATGGGCAACATAGGTCCCTGAAGGTATCTTCTACAAGACGTGAGCGTAGTTCCTTCTCGTTGCTACTTCTGCGGTTATTTTGGGACCGAGACCATGCCTAGCCTGTGCTTTGCCGACCCCTTCTTCCTACGTCGTGCACGGCTTCTACAGACAGAGGACGTTACCCTCTGATAGCCAGACGAGAATGAATTCCTAAAAAAATTATTTCAAAAACTATAGTTCTCTCCAATTTGCGTAAGTAAGATTTAATTAAGTCTTACGTTTACAAGTAAATCGAAGGGCATTCATGAAATTGTAGTTAACGTTGAGCATGTGCGCTGAATAGGCAGACATGAATGAGCAAATCGATTTGAATGGACTTCACATAAAATACCCTACAAAATTTGCTAACTGAAAATCGGAATTACTCCCGAAATTTATTTTTAGTTCCTGGTTATACAATGAGGGTTGAGCTTCAAATAGAAGAATGCCAGATCGAGTCCAGAATATCTCAATCCGTGCACTCTGCATACTTCGTACTTTTATGCGTCTCATGACCCTTAGAGTGTAGCGACAAACTCTCGTTTCTATGCTCTATAGGGAACGGATAGAATTGAGGATCGTTGAAGTTTCCGTAAACCAAAGGTTATATAGAGTCACCTTCACAATTAAACGTTTAAATGAAGTGAGAGATCGAATAAATCGATTTTTTACGGCATTTTTTTCAAGCAACTGGTGTACTTTTGTAGTAAACAAATTCATAATAATTCCTCGCCATCCTGCAAATGCAACAGCCAGATCATAAACTAATCTGGATTACGGATCCTTCAAGTATTCACTGGATATCGTTTAGACCGCAAATTATTGGGCACCGAATCAACTTAAATGTTTGGGTTTGTCTGCAAACTATACTTTTCATCATTTTACGAGACAACATAAAAATCAAGCGTCATATGAACACGAATTCTTCCCAAATAGTTTAATAATTTCATGTAATATTTTCTGGACGAATATCAACACAATTGGATGTCAAATTTGGGTTTCTTGATCGTCACAAAATCGGCATTGATAATTATTGTTAGATTTACATTACTCGGCAGTGCCTATTTCTGCAATCGTATTGAGTTCATTAAACTGTGCTCTCATAAAGGCAATGTAAATCACAAGATTATGGAATCCATGAGACTGGCAAACATTTCGTAAGGCATCATTAAATAAATTAAAGGCAATGAAGACAACCATGTCCTGGAGAAACTCCCAAGCATCGCGCAAAGCCAAGCAATTCAGGACACATCATACGTAGTTATTCAACGAACATTTTTCCATAAGAAAGAGTCCTTTCAATGAACATGTAGGAGCTTGTATGTATTTAAGGTTGTTCAAGGATTACACCACGAGGTGCTGCTCTGCATGATACTTCACTGACGCCATAATAAATGCATATTAACAATTATCATGCACCTCATGGCTCGTGAAGAAATGCATTCTTCTTGCGTCCAGATTTCATATTTCCTCAATTTTAAACTTACTCTCATTAAATTCAAATTTAAGCGCACGGAACATGTCAATTTTATATCAAAGTGAAACTAAATAATAATTGGACAGACTATTTAATTAATTAAGTCAGCTATTAAACGTGGAAAATGTCTAATGCTTAAAACCTTATTCAGAAAAAACTAACCGCCATGTGGCAAAAAAATGATCCGAGTGCAAACCGAAAGCTCATCAATACAAGTGAGGCTTCGGAGAAGAAGAACCCTAACAAAATTTATAGTCGCCCCAGCTTCTGGTAACCCAAATCAGAAGCTGACGCGTCTGTAAATTTTCCCTGGGAAGGTATGCACCGACGGATCGGGATGCCGTGTGTGGCAGCATCTGAGTTATCGAGAGTGACACCAGGACAAGTGTGAAACATTCTAGCGCAGGCATTACATTGGTTACATGTCAGGATTAAATTATTGCATTACTGAGCAGCGTTGGTTCTTTGCCCCAAGACTAATTCTTTCCGGGAAATTCTTATCCCTGTTTTCTTGGAGGCTTAAGCCCACACAGTCTTGAACTTGGATAAAAAGTTATTTCTGGACTATCACATTTTTGTTTTTGTCTGGACTATCACATGTTACTATCACATTTTTTCGGATTGTTCGTGAATTAAATTCAGAAACGTGCCATACCTAATTCAAACTAGTTTTGTTTGCGAATAAAATACTGCACCGGCGTTAGAATTGAAAAAATCCATGAAAACGCGTTATGCATCTCGCAGAATAGTGAGATGCAATTATATTAAAGAAGACCTGATAAGTGCTAATCTAACGTCACAGAGCTTTTAAAAAAAAAAATATTTAAATGCTTGAATTCATGTTGTTCAAAGCAAAGGGTACACGACTCTACAAGAACAACTTGCATATTTCGAAGAGAAACCTTTTTGCGCATAGACTTTTTTCTCGTGCGTACCCAGACCGACGGCGGAGCTGGGGCTTGTGAGTACTAAATATAAACCTGCCACGCGCCAAGCCCGGCAGCTCAGGAAATGCTTCAGAATACCGGACATCTTCCTCACTTCCTCCTGCCATATCACTGAAATATGCTGCCTTAAAGGGTAACTTGGTGACAGATACTAAATTCATTAGCATGAAGAAAAAGTAGATACTTGGATTGTTCAAGAAGATAAATAATATTTTTCAAAACTGAACTGTTCAATTCATATTTTTCTCTCAAGGGGTCGAAAAATTTATTCAAGAATTGTAGCCGACCTAATGGAACTGATTTTATGAGAAGGATCTTGTACGCCAGACGCATAAATGAGGCAGCTGTGTCAGCTCCCGGCATTTGGATAATACCAATTCATTATGGCTATGTAGACCTCCCACCATTACAGTTAAGGCGTCCTATTCATTTCACTTATGTAACAGTATTGGTCCCGTAACGGATTCAGCATGAAAACGAAGACGAGATCCATTCGAACGCTGAGCATATTGACTCAAGTCACTTCTGGACTCCAAATTGGTGTTGCCAAAGCAGATTTTGACACGAGTTCCAACGCACGCGACCGAAGGAAGCCTGTATTTGCGGAACACACCCATGGCGACTTGGAGTATTTGCCGGAGTCATCCAGCGGTCTATGAGCCTCTTCTACAGATACCGCCTCCGTCCAGACAGCCGCAAGTCGGAAGATTCGACACATTCTCGATTCTTTCCTTCTCGTCAAACGACTATTATCATTTACTTTTCTCGATTTCAAATTTTTCTGTGTTCAATTTTAATGTCGAATTGTCAACCTAATTATTTGTAAAGACTTCACTAACATATTAGCATGTCATTTACAAATTGTTTACATGACGACCGGCGTTCCAACAAGTGGTTTTATACTAGGAACTGAACAATAGCTGACAAGCATCGCATTTAAACTCTGCTGGTTTCTATCAACAACATGCGTGATAGGCTAGAATTTTATTTCGAGCTAAGGTCCTTTCCCGTTTACTCAAGTCATTAAGAACAAAAAGAAAACGAGAAAAATTGTTCGACAGGTATCGTGAAAGCACACGCTTCCAGCCATATTATGGATGCCATGCTACTAAGAGGCCACCGTCCATTATAATGTATTGAAGAATAGGTCATTAAGCCAACGGGGTTATTAATAGCTGGTTAATTTGGAGCTCTCTGATTAGGGGACCCTAGAGAATCTGCACATCCTGGTCCGAAAGAGACTAAGCATGCAAAAAGTCGGATTGCGGGGCACGCTAAGGAGGGTGGCGATGTACCTCATTGAGAGAGATCGCTAAGTCCGAGTTAGTCTCTGTCCGCTAGAGATATGAGCGTCGGCAGCTTAGTCCTATGAGTTATGACAGGCGGGTGGCTTCGCAATAGGCTCCACAAATGACGCAAGTCAAGCTTCGTTGACGGACCCGGTGTTATGTAGAGTACCGGTGCTGGACGAAGTTGTGAAAAATTATAATCATGCCATGCTATTAGCGGAACCTACTCAACCATTCCTGTACTTTTGCATGACCGTGCAGCGGAGATCGGCGCGATCAAAGTCGAGGCAGGTTATCACAATATTTAAAAACCAAATCGCGATTCATGGCTGTGCATAAAACCGCATCTGCGTTCATACACCGTGCCCAGCTGTAATTAGAGATAACGACTTCCAGTAATGGGTTTGCCAAACCTAACTGCAAGGGTCCGATTTTTCAAGTAGCTGATCAGAGTCTAGAAATAAATATTGTAAGGCCGCTTTAAAGGTATTTTTCCTTTTGAGAATGATGAAGATTATAATTAAACGAAAAATTCACAGAAACATTGCGCGAATGTCAAAGTACATAAAAAGAAAAATACGCAACAAGGAATCTTTCTGCGGAACAGAATAGATACTTCATGTCAGCCCATTTAACAGGAGAAGTCTGTAATGAATTTATTCCATACAAAATAAATTTTCATCCCAAAAATATTGAGCATTTTTATACTGCAAAAAAAAGTATCTTTTCATAAGGAGATCGATATTCCCGTGGTTTGTTCAGTTTCAAGTGGTCATCTTAGAAAATTCGTAATTCTATTTTATTCACTATTTCGACTATCGTAATAACAGTTCGTTAACCAAATACTAAAACCCAGGGTTCTTCATATTTTTACATACAACTGACTGAGGACAATGCCTAACAAGGAATAATTTCGTTTATGAATGCACTCAGCGAATTCAAATGTCCATGAGCTGATGCATATCATCTTGCTAATAAAACCTTTATAATTTTACAGGACACGAAAAGCCAGCTGAATTAGTCGATTGTCCCGTCTTTGTAAGTGGTTGATGCGCATTACTAGCCCGCCTCTTGAGAGATGCTCAAGAACCCTGCGTTGCCTAATTGAATTGATTATTAGATAGATTTGGTTACGTTAATATTATTGTCAACACTTATTCATTTATTGGGCTCAACTTGTATTACTGCAGCTGAGATTAAACTATTTTCGAAAATTTCTTCTACTACCTTGTAAATTAAAAGGCGCCATGAGAGACTGATTTCAAAGTCTCACAACTCGATTTCGACTTACGCTCTTCTCCCCTTGACAATAATAATGGAAATTAATCAATTGCTTCTTAAGTCTAAACTAAGGCGAGGCGAAGGTTTTATTGTTTCCTTGCAAACTATCCGAGCCAAATAATCACACTAACCTCATGTCGAATTAATCGGCAAACGCCTTCAGCTCCAGACATTTTAAATGGAACAAATGCTATCAGAACGAATGGTATTAGAGGGTAACTTTACTTAAGAAATTGCTCACGATAAATAGATGGGATGTCCGTGCTCAGCTTGCGTTACCTATTTCCTAGATCTAAGATAAAAAATTACAATAAAACTCTACATATTGCATGAAGAATTTAACGGGCTTTAACTTAAGCAATGGTGCGGCCGGGGACTGCTGTTTACCTATGGACACATGAAAGTATAAATTTAATTAAAATAATATGTTTATAGGGATGGAAATTATAGAAAAATATCAAGTATTTCTCGGCAAGAATTTCGTGACATGAAATTACTTAATATTCTATTCATTCTTGAAACATATCACTAAACAGTGTAACAGCTTTCAAATCGTTATTCTTTAAACAAATTTTAAATTGACAAATGATTTATTTCCACTCCTCGGTGAGGAGTGAATGATGAACATGGGACGTTCATCCGTTCCAACGTAAACCTTCATTTAAATTAATTTCAATTGGTAGTAAATTGGTCATTCTATGAGCGGCAACCAATTAACAAGAATGGCCAGCATTGCTATTTTTTTAGCGTTTGAATTACGAGGAAAAGTTACGCGGCAAAATAAATTTTTGAGACAATTTCGATTTAAATACTAGTGCACCAGGATAACAGAGGCAGGTTATTTCCTAACGTTGCCATCCAAAAGATTCAGAAAAATAAGCGAAAATTACAATTTATACAGAAAATACTAATAGCACAGTTTATTCTTATTCACCCGTTCCTTTGCCGCTACTTGACATTGTTACAGTACATAATCTTTGGTAATTGCAACAACACAATTATTCCACTCACCTGTTTTTATCTGAAGCAACTGAGAGGTCCACCATCTTGTGCAATCCAAAATTCCGGATGAGAAAAATCGCGGCTTGTGAGACGCGGTGCTTCCTGTAGAGCTAAGCTAATTGTTTTAACGAGTAAGACGTTTTCTTAGAAATTTTAGTTTCCGATGTAAAATTCACTCAGCCTTGAAATTTTGCTTTTCAAAGTCATTAGCACTGAATAATTATATTAATCAAAACAACTGCTATTTGCAACTCATATAAGGAAATCTTATAAGCGTGGGGTAGCTGGTATATATTATATATTAAAAAGTAGCGAGGCTTATACTCTTCTGTACAGATACATAAATTATATGTTTTTTGTATTTTTTTATTTGATTAACCTAAGCCCACGAGTGGTCTTAGTTATTTTAGTGGTTGGCTGTGAGATTACATTGGGCCAATTATTAATTCTGAAAATTCTGGGAGAGAAAGAAAATAGAATATTAAGAATCAGCATCGCAATAGCACTCTGAAATTCAACGTAAGCACAAAATATCAGGCAGAAATATATTATAATTGATTCGATGCAATTTTTAGGTGCACCTCACAATTTAAAATTATATTTATTAGATTATTCGAATGCGGACTTTACACAATAAAAGTTGGCAAAATCCAAAAAGAAGTTAGAAGTTTCAGTATATTTTTACAAGATCTGCAAATATGATGTTCAACGACAAAAATGGACAAAAGTTCTATGTATCTAAGACATCTTCATCAGGTAACTTGATTGCTCGGTCGACGTGGCAACACCTGCACGAACACAGCTCGCAGTCTGCCTTTCCTGAGGAAGAATTCAAGGACGATGCGCGTTTTATTGCAAAGCAAGCAGCTTCTAGCGAGCCTATGTAATGGATGGCCTTAGCGGTGTTGTTTAATCACCAAGACTTCACTCGCGTTCTTGAGTAACACTTCTGAGAGTTGGAGTTGTTTGCCAGTGTTTTGCAGAGCATATGTCGCACGATGTGCAAAGCTTCTTGCGTCATGCACACCTCGGGCTAAGCTGGCGTGCTGGTACGTATATACTGTAGTCTACTGGGGACTGGACGTGACCAGAGTGCGGAATGGCAAGTCTGTAGACCACATACACGATCAAGGGTATATAGATGACCTATTCTCGACGCTGGACTTGTCGTTCGAATATTTCTTATCTATATTTTACGTGTTGCAGTTTCCAAATTAAATTCACTGTTTAATTAATCATTAAACTTTTGATAAATAATTTATTCTACAAATCAATTTTTGACCACACATAAACAGATTCAACAGAAAGTTCTTGCCATTGTTACCTCGAGGCATGATTCACCACCATCATTCTGTCCGTGCTCATCACAACCACAGTTCACCTCAATAAAAGTATTCCTGAACGCAACAGTTCATGGATAGCGGGAAAAGAAGGCCATTCCAGCACCTGCTATTTCCCCTTCATTGTTCGGCCGCTCGCGATAGCTTCGCCAACACTATTGCTAACTACGCTTGCTGATCCTTTCCAACGACGCGCCTAGAGACATCCGCTTCACCTAACTTTCCTTAATGACAGCTAAATTCTGACTTGTACAGGCAATCTAGCAAAGTCGTAGTTATGCCATTACCTTCAAGTTACAACAAGTAATACAGGAAACAAGTCATTTAAATGCAACCATAGCTCGGTAATCGGATCCAGTAATGTCATTAAATTATGTATTCCACACAAGTCTAGAAAACAAGCAGCAACTACCTGCTTGTAAAATTTGTTGCATTACAATCAAGAAATAAGTAATAACTGAATAATTGCAATAATAAATCAGAATTCTTCGACCAATCAACTGAGAGAATTCACTTCGGTTTTGGATCGTCAACAAGAAAAATTACAATTTAGGACTTACTGGACATTGAGCTCAATTTCTTGAACACAGCAATAGAATAATGCATTTATGTATTGCGTAAATTCGGTAAACAAGCATTAGAAAAAAAACACTTAAGAATGAGGCTTAACTCCTCGAGCAAGGCTTGCAGGAGAATGAAAGGGTCGAAGGAAAAGCCGTCATTGGCAAGGCCGCGCGTGGCCTGCGGAAAGCACATGACAGAACGCAATCGATATTCTTGCTTTTCGAGTCCTTTATATTCACCATTGCCGGGCTGGAATATAAATGGAACTGGAAAATGAACAGCCAGGTAAATGTTCTAACATTTCTTCTTGAGGACTTGGGTAAGGACGGATCTCATCTGCGGTAACCTACGGTTTCCAAAATTCAAGCTAGGCAACTTAGGTGACAACAAATAACGAATGTCACGATACGGGAGCAGGTAGGAATTTTTGTCGATACGAGACCTTTAGAGGTCTTGTAATGGGGCAGTTGCAAGGTCAGTACTAATAGAAATTTCAGCTGGAATAATACCATAACGTACATATTCAACAACGGCCTATAGAAATTATCGTGCTGTAAATATTCAATTGACAAATAAAAACAGAAATTGAGGCAGCTGGAACTTACGAAACTCGTTTTACGGAGACTGTTTCTTTCGTGATTCCAAGCAATGAATTGCCAATAACTACGCAAGAGTTATACACCTCTCACACTAGGTTTGCAGGGCAAGGTTTCAAGCAAATAATTTCACGGATTATGGTTCCTGTTCCTCTGATTAGGTCACCTAGTCGTCCTTCACGAAACAATAGGTTTCTGTTCGACTTACTGCTCCACGGCGCCTTTATTCTCCAATATCGAAAGCAGCTCTATTTCTTATGTGCTCAATTTTAAAAGTTCTATCAGGCAAATTAACGTGATACTAACTAAGGTGACACTCAGAAACGTGAAATCGAATCTAATTAGAATTACCTCAGCACGTCGATGCATGAAAAGAAAATAAAAATAAATGAAGGAGATTGATATTTCAATAACGTTTGAAAAACGGCAGTCACTCAAATACACCTCTAAGTCCCACAGAATGTGTGATCGTTATTCATTCTTGTTCAGCTAAGAACAAGGTAGGAAATTTGATCGTCAATACTATAGCATCAATCCCAATGTTTAAACCGATCAGAGCCAAAAGAGCTTGATTTTCCGTTCCGGAATAATATCGTACACTAGACAAAATTTTTAGATTATAGTATTTTTCCAATTTTTAGATAAAACTGTCTACATTCGAGGCACACATTTCAGCTGGTTTGCAGAAATTTGAAAATTTACGAAATATCACTATCACACTAATATACGAAATATTTATCAAACTATCATAATCACTCGTAATATTTTCACTTGAATAGTGACAATAACGATGCCGATGTTAAATAAACAGATAATTACATAGATTTATTCAAGTTATTTTGATGGCACAACAGGAAAATGCGAACAAGGTTGCATCAGCAACAGCTGACTAGGAGCAGAGCGTCCCTCCTGAGGATGCAACCAACCGCCTGTCCTTGGCGAACCACCAAAGGTGACTAAACCTCCGTTGCTGGGAAATTCTGTCGGAATTTGCTCATGGACTCGATGCATTTGCGTAACGTAGCAAGGACGGCAGTTCGAAGGCGTGAGAAACAGACACGATTGTCGGCAGTAACGTCTTCTATGCACGAACTAGGGACGAGAGAAGCAGCGTCTCTAATATTTTTTATTAAACTGGTGCCTAAAGAAGTCGAGTTTTATAGGTGGCGATAGCTTTTAAGTAATGATTTCATTCATGTTAGTGCCTTAAGTAACGACTTATAGAAAGAAGATGACCCTGAAAAATCGTTTACGAATACTAAGACACACTTAAGATGTCGTAAAAGTCGAACTTCGGGGCTCGTATAGTGGGATGAAGATGACTTGTAAAACGATTGTTTGGGATACGGTACTCGAAGCTATAGAGTAAATGATGTTCGTTCGGATGGCACGAACCGAATTTCTAATCCTACAATATCAACGAAAGCCCATATAAGCTCTCTTAGGCCGGATAATTAATTCGTTAATTTAAGCTTAGAAAATTTTATCAATATACAATGCGCGATTCAGCTGGTGCATTACACTTGTTACCTCATCTTGTGAAAAGTATGGTGAATGAGTAAATTTTTAAGAGCTCATGTTGCTGTTTCAGAGCTTAATGAAAGGTCACAGTCGTCCGCCACTAGCCAACTTATTGTATCAATAGAATATGCAAAGACTCATTGCTTCAGAGAATCCTTTTATTCTGATTTACACGCATATTCTCTCGTATGGAAGGTTGAAATCAACCCTCACAGATGTCACGGAGTACTTGTAAAGTTATTGCGGTCAGTAACTTGATTGAATTGCGAATCGAAGTATTTCACAGGACGTTCATAAAACTAAATCCAACATTAATACTCCAGTGATCAAAAACGTGTTTTACGTTAACAAATTGATGTTCCGAAAATAACCAATAATTCTATCATCGTCTTGACGTAACAGGTTGATTTACTGGACGACATTCGCCTGTCTATTAGTTGAATTCCTTGACCAGACACTAGCTAAGTTTACTCCATAGATGGCTCAGTTAAGGAAGCCTTGTTTGTTGCCTAATTAGAGTGAAAATTATGTCCCTACGCGGCTCCGTGGACACATTCGAAAGGGCAGCGAGTCCCGGATGATATTTACGGATGGCAAGAATCTGGAACCCTCGATTGATGAAGATGTGGTCTTGCAGGACTAGTTCAAGGCGCGATAAATGTCGTGCTTAAATATATGCTTATTTATTCAATCAATAGACATCCACGCTAAATAATTTTTCTTCGATGAGTTAGAATGATGATACATGACTTAATCATAATTTATTTATAGGTGCACTAGATGATAAAAATCGTTTTAGAAATTAGTGAAAGTTTGTTCAACTGTTTTCAGAGCGCCAAATAAAAGTTATTCCAAATATTTAACACCAGATTAGCGTTCTTTTATGTTTCACTTAATTATGGATCCTTACTTAACAGAAAATAAATTGAAACCACTGTAAATATAAATAGAAAGTTTCAAGGATATCAACGTTTGTCTCGTCTATTTTAATTCGTCCTGACGTTCGCGTTGCGTCTCATTAAAGTCAAATTCCTCTCACCTCAACTTTACTCATGAAAAAAAACTGCCAGCAAATTTAATAGGGTCAATTTGTTACTTTTTGTGGGTGTACCAGCAATGAATATAAGAACTTGGTCTCACTCTAGGTTAAAAATGCTCACTCATGAGTTTTAATGCGGTGGCAAAGAATATTCTTGGGTGTCAGCCCTGCAAAGCTTCTAATTCATGGCCATGATGCCAAATTGAATGGGATGAGAAGAATCAGGCTCACATTTGCCCTCGTTCCAGATGCGCGTCATTAATTAATCTTTCTTCTAATAAAGCGAACCCTTTCGCATCTGCACCGACTCTTTTCCAGCTTACTAAACTGTGTCATAGTTTATGATATATTTGATGAAATAAATAGTGATTCAAGGGACAAATTATTGATTAATAATTTATATTAATATTCTGGCATCGTAGTCGACAAACCAATACTTAACAACCTACACATGCAACTCAAAGATCAACATGTATATTATCACCTGGGCCTATACTTTCAAAAAAAGTTAAGAGATCGTAAGTTCATCAGCCAATCATTGACGGCCTTTCAAGCAAAATCCACCAATCACAGACAAGAAAATAGTGCGTAAGTACTTACGTTCACTTAGCTAGTTTTGAAAGTATGTCCCCAGGAATATTATTTCAGTCTACATTGTTTCTCAGGCTGTGCAAATATTAAATGATTGGCATTGTTGACCCAATGAACCGTGAATAGCAAGCAATCCATCAAGGGTGGCTGGGTCCTTAATTCCTCCTTCATTCCAGGGACGTTTCTTTTATCCTTGCGCTTGCAGAATGCGACGCTGGTCTCCTAGTCGCGATTGATGTATCCAAATAAAATGTGACATTGGGGGCACCAAAAACGAGTATACATCGAATGAGTCATCAAATCAATCATTTGAACATGAATTATAGATAATTTGATGATAAATCATAAATCAAATACAACTTTTTCCAGATATTAAAGGATTACTAAGCGAATCACTAGCCTGCTTTGCCCATTAAAAAACTAGTTAAGTTAAATAATACGCTTTGTTTAACCAAACATTGAATTGTTGTTAAAACATAGGCCTATGAATCTTCACATTTACGAGAATGCTGTAGGCTTTCGGAACATTTTAGAAGAGAAAGTTAGTAGCTAGTGAAAAAAAACGACTTGTTTAATCGAGCAAAAGTCTAAATATCCCGAGCCTCGAATGAATAAATTCGAGTTTGGGCGGTAATCACCGTACGTTTTAACTACCTTAATATGCAGAATATGTATATTGAGCATAGAATTTAGAGCATACAACTATATATTGTTAAGGGGGCAATAAATCAGAGGATCATCATTCCTTTTCTTATCGTACTAACAAAAATTGTCAAGAAAAACTCTAAAATTAGAGAAAAATATGGCACCAGTGGCAGTAGTACATGGCACCAGTGGCAGCAGTACATGGCACCAGTGGCAGCAGTACATGGCACCAGTGGCAGCAGTACGTGGCACCAGTGGCAGCAGTTATAAAAACCCGCAATCCTGGCAAAGGCAACGACCGAGCCTGGCGAGAGATGGATCTTTACAAGCTGCTCGTTGCAGTCTTCTAAGCGCCGCCCAAAGGCTCGTTCCCGATGACACTGAGTGATATTGAACGCTACGCTCAACGCCATAAGTTTTAATTGCTAAGTGATTAAGGGATACTGGGATATAAATGATTAAGGTGGATTAAAAAAATCTTCTCCTTAGTTATTCCTCTAATTTAACTTGTATTTATCGATCGCTATTCCTCAAACTGAAGCAATTTTCCCGGGATTAACTGCATCGGATGAATAAATGCGTGGAACATATGAGTGAGCGCTTGAATAAAGCTTGTTCGTGGATTTATAATCTATGCTTGATCGTGGATTTCTTCTCAGCTCGCAATTATTATATTACTGTAGTTTTAATAAAATATTTGATTTATATTGAAAATATAGTATCGTAATTTAGTATCTATATTCAGTTCTACTCTTCAACTCGCAATAATTTTCAAAGTTCGGATAATTAAGGCACGTATATACATAACACATCTATCGTCAATGACCCAAAGTTCAGCAAATATACTGCACATACCTCGCAACTCTTCTCAAAAAACGGTGTAATTCTGGTCAGAACAAGGATTTGTAGGGTTCGATAACTACAAAATATTTGATCGCGCTAGAAAAATTGTGGTTCAGTTTTATTCATAAAAAGTTTGTTTCTATTGAAGGCTGGCGACATAAGTGCGGTTGCGACGTTAATGGCATTAACGGTAAGGATTTTTAAAGACAATTACAAGAACATTCTGAGAACAGTCCTGAAGTGAATATTCTAAAAAATTTAAAAAACTGTTAAAATTAAAAGCTAAATTTTATCAACTCATTCATCAACCATTAGAAAGTATGAGCTTAATACGCAATTGGAATTTGAGTTCTTTGCAAGTCAAAAAGCATAATTTAATATTAGTCAAGTTCTTTTCATCATAACCGACACGTGATCTGAGGTGTCATGAAAATTCTAGCTTATAATTCCAGACGATCAAACGATTTCTATTTTTGGTTTGAGTCAAAAATCATATTGAAAAATCGATCGAAATAATTTTCTCGAAGCATATTAACGATTGTTACCAAGCGGAATTGTTTGCACAGTCGAAATAATCGTATTTCCTCTTACGAATGTTCAAGCAGAAACACAGACAATCATTGTACGGATATACACCAAGAAAACCAAAAGATGGCATCATCAGTCATAAATTTCAAAAATATTTACAACTTTCTGATAGTATTAAGTTTTAAGCAAAATTTAGAAATGTTTATAAGTTCCCTTGAGTGTTAACTCTCAATTAAAATCACTGCTGGCAGCTTAGAGTGCAAACGATCTACGGAACCAAAGATTGTTTTTCTACAGCACTGGGAAGTATAGGCACAATGGCCGAAAGCGGGCAACCCAGGATCGAAGGAGAGTCGCGCGCATCACCGCCGCTCGCACTTCGTCTAGCGCAAGATCGCCAGACAGACTGAGGCCAAGTTGGTCTTTGAGGTGTGCTTGCTGCTGCCTTTACCTGCCATACTTAGCGAATGGAAGGGACTGACACTGTCACCATCACCCGTGGCTCTATCATCACCACTTCACACTGATTCTACCGTAGGTCAATCCTTGACAGCGTCATAAAAAACGATGTCAACTAAAGAATATGTGAAAACGAAGCAATTATCGATGGTTAGGTTGAATTAAAGATAACCGTCGCTACCACCAATTAATCTTTTCTTCTCACTAATCATTAGCAGCATCAAAATTCTATATGTGTTTTGTTTTGTTATGTTTCAATCTTATTTTGGGTGACAACATTCAAAAGGTAGAATAAGCATCGATCTGGACCATGAAGCGAATACAATTGATGACAAGGTAAAATGAGTTACACATAATCGTATGCAATGAGAAAATAATACGCATTTCAACCGAACTTTGGTACTTCCAGGATAATTTAAGTGCAACAAATTCAACAAAAAATAATTCTGATCGTCTATCCATTTTACTAACATTTCTTCATTATAGAGAATCACCAACACCCAAGATTATGCACGTAGTAGGAGATGTGATTTGATGACTCGTAAATTAAATTTAACTGTTAAGTTTTGCCAGATAACCTAGAAGATATTTCCGCTAGTTTAAACCATTAAACTCCAATTCCTCTACTCCTAACAATTTATTGTGTTATCACGAACATACCTACAACATTTTCCTTAAATCAATTTTACATTTTTATTTATCTATTCCTTTTTAGCGTATTTCTCATTTATGGAAAAAATGCACTATAGTGCTCGCCATGTCCGTCCGTCTGTCCGTCCGTCTGTCCGTCCATCTGTCCTTCCGTCTGTCCGTCCGTCTGTCCGTCCGTCTGTCCGTCTGTCTGTCTATCTGTCCGTCCGTGACTTCGCGTTTTCGTTGACGAGAAAATGCGCTCTCCGTCACTCACTGCAGTGAGTACTGAGTTATATTTTTTTGTTTTTTTACTAACATTTCTTCATTATAGAGAATCACCAACACCCAAGATTATGAACAAAGTAGGAGATGTGATTTGATGATTCGCGAATTAAATCTAACTGTTAAGTTTTACCAGATAACCTAGAAGATATTTACGCTAGTTTAAACCATTACACTCCAATTCCTCTACTCGTAACAATTCATTGTGTAATCACGACCACACTTACAAAGTTCTCCCTAAATCAATTTTACATTTTTCTTTATCTATTTCTTTTTAGCGCATTTTCTCATTTATGGAAAAAAATTCACTATAGTGCTCGCCATGTCCGTCCGTCTGTCCGTCCGTCTGTCCGTCCGTCTGTCCGTCCGTCTGTCTGTCCGTCCGTGACTTCGCGTTTTCGTCGACGAGAAAATGCGCTCTCTGTCACTCATATTTTTTTGTTTTATATCCCACACCGTAAACACTAGCCTATCCAAGCCATCTGGCGCAACGCCTGGCTTAACTGGCTGGCATTTAGCCCAATGGCTTGTGGGAAAAATAAATTGCCATGTCGTCACTCAGCCATGTCGATGGTCAGCCATGTGGCTGATGTTGGATCCAAAAGTCATGAGGCGGATGCCTAAAAAGAAGATGATATGAGGTGCTGATATGACCGGCATTCAGCCAAGAGGTTGATATCGACTTCGCTCATTTTATTTTGTGTGTGTGTACGTGTATAGCTCTAGAGTGCTCCGCACACGGCCAGTGCAGGGCAGCTTATAAATGTATACATGTTTTGTACATGGATGAATACATTTATACATGTACATATGTACTGTATATGAACGAAGAACAAGCAACATGACAAGTAGCATAGCCAATGAATTGTGACAATTAGCTGAACGGATCAATCATGTAGCCAGCTAGAAATTAATATGCAAATGACATGTCTAATTTTTGAAAGAAGTCAGATATGCTTCCGCATAAAAGAATGACGGCTATACCGACACGTCCTTGTAATTAATTGTAGGAGAAAACATTACGATTAAAAGGTAAATTTATAGTTATTTTAATATTTAGTATTATAGCTCTCTAACTCGTTTTGTCAATTTATCACGAGGTTCTCAATTCTATAGGCTTTAAGTTCCCCTAATTAAAATTTTCGAATAAACGGAAAGCAACAACTTCCTTATAGCCTTATTCCCCAACCGATCGATATTATTTTCTTATCTAAACTATAAATTAGTTGCACTAGATTATTAGTTAGCAAACAATGAAACAGTCGAACTTTTTTTAACTTTCGATATGCTACAGGAAAGTCTCTTGATCGTTGCCACTATAAGACTTCATAGGCATTCACAAATTATCTATTCTTTAAAAACTAAAATTTTGCGACTCGCTTCTTAATTTGCCGAGCAAATTATAATTCGTACCCAAATAATAATTTGTTGTTAAAACCAATTTTTTAGCAACATTAAAAGTATCCGCTTCAAAATTAACCTTATAAAACGCTGTTGAAGAAGTAAGCGAATGTGGACAAATTGATGAGATTTGCATTGTTATCAAATTTAGAAACGGGGGAAAGTTTATAATAAAAAGAGGGGAGAAATTGTGCAAATCAGCATAGTAACCGCCGCATAGTAACCATTCTGTAAATCAGTAGAGTTACATAGATTTAACTCTTCATAGTCCAGTTACCCCAAAAACCAACCTGTAAATCAGTAGAGTTACAAAGATTTAACTCTTCATAGTCCAGTTACCTAAAAAACCGTCCTGTAAGTCAGTAGAGTTACACAGACATAAACTCTTCATCGTCCAGTTACCTTAAAACTAACCTGTAAATCAGTAGAGTTACATAGATTTAACTCTTCATAGTCCAGTTACCCCAAAAACGAGAACGTTGAAACTCCTGAAGAAGGCGAAACCAAAGTAAGTTGAGAGAAAATTAGATCCCTCCGTCCTGGGTTTGAATTAAAAAAAAAAAAGATTGCGGGTTAGTCAGGACCACTAAGACGCCAAGCACGCAAGCCATGCTCCCGGTGATATTAAAAAAAATTATTGTTAATCAGAATCCTCTATAAATTCTAATATAATATAGAAGATTACGTGCATAACTTATTTGGTTCATAAAATTCAGCCAACTTTTAAGATTGCGATTCAAAACTTTGCCTCGATCATTCTCAAGTAATTTACACGACTGATTAAAGTTTTCGGTTAGCGCGCTAACAATAATATTAATATCCTTAGTGATTAAAACTTGATCATGTTTGACGAAGGATAGTACGGGATAATTCAAACTTTAACTACATGCATCGCTACATCCTAGAAATATTTGCTATTAACGAATACATGTCACTAAAATTATCTATTGTTACATTATTGTTATTGTAAATTTTCTAGTAATCAGAAATGAACTAAATAAAGTTGTGTGATCAAGTAGCAACCTGTTTTGTAACATTTAAACCCTGTTCATTGCACCAAAAAATAAGGTTTCTCACCTATGGAATTCAATCGTTTCAGTAGAGGATAGGGAATTTCTGCTAATAAATGATACATAACGATACTTTTTTGTATTCAATCATAGACATAGGAAAGTTGATATCTGTAATTCCTTCGATCAATTTCGAACGCTAAGAGAAAAATACGCGGCGACATTGATGCCTGTTTACGATTTGATTTATTTCCTGTGATCAGAAACTTCTTCATGAAAACATTTCAACCGTAATGATAACGTGTCAGCCGAAGGGATAATAAGAAATATTTTTTCGTTGCAGTTATATTTTCAAACATATCCAATAAGGAGGCGTAAGTGCTAAAGTTGTGGGAAATTGTACAAACACAACAAATTTCAATTTTTTTTGCGGTGCAGGAATAATGGAAGATGATGAAGGAAAAGTTTTACAAATGCTCAAACATTAGGTTAACTTCTGCTCGATCAAATAAATAGACGAGAGCAAATTTTGTATGCCTTTTGATGTGTCAAAGTGCCTAGTGAATGTAATTAAGTCTTGTCAAAGTATCATGTCTGCCACTGATACATTTTTCGAATTAATGATTGATGTGTTAATAGGGAAACTTGGTGCAAAATATTTCATACATTACTGTGCTGTAATTTGAAAACGGATAAAAGTGCACGATGCAATTTTTGTGCAAAATTTCATGAAATTTCCAATCACTTGTCACCGACCGTGAAGTTTAAAAACTTTCAATGTGGAACAGTTTTAATGATTGGTTGCAAAAAGATTTTGGGACATGTCCATTTGTTGCATCACCAAACCTTAGATCCACGCCCATGACTCATGCCGCGTCCACTCGGTCGTGTAAAAAATCTGGCACCACAACACAAAACCTGGGCACCGAAACAAAAGATAGACAAGACAGAAAATTCTAAGACAACCAAAGATGGAAAAGTCAAAGACAACCAAAGAAGGAAAAGTCAAAGACAACCAAAGATGGAAAAGCCAAAGACAACCAAAGATGGAAAAGTCAAAGACAACCAAAGATGGAAAAGTCAATGACAACCAAAGATGGAAAAGTCAAAGAACAACCAAAGATGGAAAATTCAAAGACAACCAAAGATGGAAAAGTCAAAGACGACCAAGGATGGAAAATCAAAGACAACCAAAGATGGAAAAGTCAAAGACAACCAAAGTTGGAAAAACCAAAGATGGAAAAATCAAAGACAACCAAAGATAGAAAACTCAAAGACAAGCAAAAATGGAAAAATCAAAGACAACCATAGCTGGAAATGTCAAAGACAACCAAGGATGGAAAAGTCAAAGACAACCAAAAATGGAAAATTCAAAAGCATTTACGAGAAGAATGCATCAAATTTAGTGAAGAAATTCGATTGCAGCCCTTGGGTTCTGGAGTGATATGAAGTCCTGGTGGCAGGTAAAGGTTGAGGTCCAGCTCCTGTGGCACAGTACGTCGCCAGGCATCCCATGTACTCAAGAATCTGTAAGTCAATAAGAAAAATCTCAATTAGGCTGCAAAATTGACTTAAATTAGTCATCCAAAACTTGAATGATATATTCAACAACAATTTCACATGTCAGAATTTTTAATTGGGGTACTGCTGTTCTAGGAAACCACTTATCTCTTGTCTAAAACTAATCCTTCTGTTTATTTCATAGTTTTCATACACTATAATTTTTTAACCACTTGATCGAACTACTCAACTGAAAATCCATGAAAGATGTGAAGAGAGCAACCGTTGCGATGAATTAAATCCAGTAACCACATTTACTTAAAAATTTTTAGTTAAATATATAGTTAAATATTTATGTATTTATATCACTTAAATATTTAGTTAAATATATAAATATTTTTAGTTAAATATTTAATTAATTTACCAGAGAATTGTTGGCAAGTGCGTCGGTGGGACAGTTGTCGAGCCCAAGCTTGAAGTTCGCCTCGTCGTCGCTACCGGCGACATTGAGCGCGATTTGGCTCTTGAAAGCCTCCACGTCAAACGTGCCATTCTCCATCACCTGTACAAAAATTTGACTGCATTGGATGACTTAGTGTAAACATGGCGTTCGTAAATCCTGCATAAATAAATATACCAGAGCCAAGCTCGCACAGTCACAGACAAAACGGAGACAAAAATGGACGAGGCGGGCTCATAAACTCATCTCATTAGAGAACGATGGTCACCTGTCAAAAAATTTGATTGCACTGGATTACTCAATGTTGCTTGATCTTCAAGTATGTGCGTGAATTGACTTTTATTTGAAAAAATGTACATTTAGGTCAGCTATTTAACTACTGTTTAGGTCTACATTCATGAGTTTTATATTATGGGTTGCTATTATTCTACAGAAACATATTTTAGCGGTGATTCATAATCATGGTGCTCAGCTCGTGGATAATATGTCATAAGAACACAATCAGCCTCTGCTCCATTAATCGCCCACTCAGGTGCTTCAATTTAATGTAAAGGCAATACCAGAAATTGAACCTCAATTGAGCTTAATTTCTCAAAATGAAATTGAACCTCAATTGAGCTCAATTTTCTCAAAGTCAATTGCAATTCAATGGATCGTTTCTCCTGCTTAAATCTTCCTACAGGCTTCGTACATAATAAAAGTAAGGAATATACTCACGTATCCCAACTTTTTGGACAGACAAACTTGAACTTCTGGCAAATCCTCTACGACGATGGGACCCGGGCGAGAACCATCTATAAAAAAGAAGAGAATAAATAAGAAAGCCGGAGTCTAATTGAAAAGAACATAACTTATCAATTTTTTGCAGATTCATCAGCATAGAGCATATTTGTGCAGTGCAAATATTATCCTCACTTCCTCTATATCCACTTGGCAAAATCGTGATAAATTTAGTGAATAAAATCGAATTAAATCCAGGGCAAGCAGCACAGATAATTCTTTGTAACACAATTAGAATAGAATAGAACTGACGTGTCGGCACTGAAGTAATAGGCCCATGGCCTGTTGCCGATTCTTGAACTTTTCGTGACTTGATTCACAAGGGATCCGGCCTTTGGAACCCGATCTTTCCATAACTGACAATTGATTGAGATAGCTGCTGGACTTATTGTCTGGTCCGTAAGTTGCTAGGCATTTTAAGACTGAACATATACTCCAGCATAGCTTCGTCTAGTCTGTTCTTGAAGGCGTTCATACTCGGAGCGTCAACAATTGAGTGAGTTAAATTAAACTTTTTGGTGCCGGCGACCGGACTGTTCAGGAATGTTCTCTTTATTTTTGCCTCAGGAAGTTCTTTAAATATTTAGTTCAATCAACGGTTCAGCATTTGAAAACGGCTATCTGTTTAATACTTTTGAATGAAGTCTTGAGCATTGGATAATTTGTTATGAACGAAGTATGAGTTGACTCACTTGTCGCGAAGTGTTCCTGAAAACAGGCAATCAAAGCTTTTCCAAATTCCTCGCGGCTGCTCACAGGTACCATGGTCAGCATGCACTGCTGCATCTTCCAGCTGAAAAAAAAAACTGGATATATATCATACTTTTGAGCAACAACACTCAGATTGCGAACACTTAGATGTATTTAGAACACTTAGATGTATTTCCCCTTTCGACTTTTTAATCTTTCATAAGATAAAAAAGTCGTAACTCCGTGTCACTATTTCATAAAATTAGGCGCGACCTGCGCAGTATTACTTTTTTAATTCGACTCATTTGAACTCAGCAGCGTTAAGACATATTTGGGCTCCCGTTTTATTATTCGGCTTAATTAGGTATTAATTATAAAGTGTAATTCCTTGATAAGAACGATTATAATTTATTCCTTGATAATCTCTGTAAGAGGCAATAAATATAAACATGAACACATGGCATCATCACCAAATTACTGGTGGCGAAGTCAATTTTGCATCATGATAAATTCCAATCCAGCTCTCATTTCATCGCGATGATGCAGGCTGTTAGCAACATGCCATCGTTATTTCATTTTGTGTTTAAAAAAGTCTATGGAATGAAACTACATAATATCTGTTCGGTTACGTCTGTTGGATTTCTTAGTAATCTACAGGAGCTAACTAAAATTTTTTTACTGCATCTGATATAAGAATGCGTGTCGGTGTGTATAATGTGTTGCTATATAAGATGTTTCGTTGTGATGACTTCTTTACTTACCTGTCAGGGATTGCAGATGGCACGGCGATCGTAACTGCCGCGCAAGCCAAAGCCAGAATAAGTGTCACCTTCATGACTGGATGCGTATTGCTTTGGTATATCTGACGGAAGAAAGAGACGGTAATTCGTGGTAGAAGTAATTTTATTTACAACTTTCAATACGTATTTCCTATTCTTCAATACAAAATCTCAAAATTCAAAAAAAAAATCACCTGAAAGAACGGGATCGTTCGGAAGTTCAACGAAAAGTGTTCAAGTCATCATGCTGCCGTGCAATATATAGCGGCAAACACGGATGCATGTGACCGGATCATGGCGTAAGCAAAGTGTCGGTTCATTCAATACTGACGGCCTAATATGATGGCCATTGTTGAGCTGATTGTCACCCCATTAATGATATTCAGTCGCGATTATTTCCCACTTCGAGATAATTGCCTCAACAAACATGATTTGGCGAATGAGTACGAGGTGAGATAATTTGTTTGTGCTTTTGTATTTTTGTGGAGAGGATTCGATGAATTTCCAGTTAACAACTTCCCGAAAGTAACAACCGTACCTGTCGGCACGCGATACTGCTTAACGAGAACGTTTTCAGCACTGCATGAACAGTGTGAACATCCGCTCAGTGCACCGGTATAAACCCAATTTTTTATCATTCTTTGTCTAATTTTTTAACCAAATGACAAAATAGTATGAATAAATATATGTATGAAGCTTGACCATTCAACTTATGGTATGTGTCATATTATTTGCTAAAGTTATTATGTAAGTATAATGAGTACAGGCATCATGCATAGTCAATATTTTGGCGAAAAAAAATTATTATTACGTCTTAGCTCCATATATAACTAGACGAGACATCTCTAGAATAAAGAGGAACAATTTGTGGTAGTGATTAACAAATGTAATTGAACAGTAACATTTTACGCAATTAAGAAAGACTATATTTCTGACGCTAATCTGAATGGTAGCGTCGGCAAAAGATTCACTGTCGAATATTGCAAATAAATCATAATATTTTTTGATAATTAGGTCAAAAATATAGTTTATAGACTATTTTACCGGAAATTTTCAGGAGGTGGTTCAATAACTTTCAAATAACTCAAAATGCAGGAGTTTAAAACATACGAAAAAAAACTCTTAGTTATGACTGTAAATAGGATACCCATTTTCATCTCAAGCGAAGGGTCTACCTTGTAAAATATAGATGTAGATATGGCGACTAAGTAAATGTAATGATATATTATATATCATCATCAAATAATTCATTACTCTCGTTTTATTGTCTTCTGCACATTTTGTTTTTGAATTCGAACATGAAACTAATGCAAAATAAGTCAAATTATATATACAAAAAAAGGAAAATAGTTTTCAGAACGAATTTTTTTGTTTTTGTGTTCGTAATTAGGACTGAAATTTTCGTTTTTCGTCATTTTTAATTACGGTAATTTTATATAGTCGAGGTTCTCAGGAATTATCTATCCCAAACTAAACTTAAATAAGCTGCTCATAATATGTACTAATCAAACATCGTACAAAATTGCCTGGTAACTGTTATCTTTTATTTCATTCAGTAACATCAACAAATCTGTAACTGTCTATTAATTTAATTTACGAGTATCGACTATATTTTTGATGCAATAGGCTCATGAAAATACTTTAAATTATTTGATTCATGATGCCAAGCCAATTAATCGTTTTTTTACCGGTGAAACTTCAGATCCACATTTGTATCCTGATCCAATAAAAACTTCCGGTCCGGACATGAAACTTTCAAATAATCGGTAATAGACTAATTTGCAGACGTAACTTTACTTATATTGCTTCAGTTTTAAGTTCGAATTTCTAAACATAACGAGCATAAATGGTTTGAGCATTGTGTTCAAACCTGAAATAAATAAAGAAATTGCATATTTCGATTAACTGATAATCAAATGGAACGTATTTGCAAAATGGTGCGTTTTTATTATTAAATATTTTCGAAGGTAATAATTAAGTGGCACGAAAGTCTGATTTCTTTCTTTCAGAAAGAAATTAAACATTATTCAAAAGCGGATCTAATAATTTTAAATACATCCTGGATTTGGATTTCCCGCGTTCCTCGCTCGCCTCGTGACAGATGAATAATTATTGCCATTGTGCCTGAAATTCCATTGCGCTAATTCAGCGACGCTCTGACAGATACACAGGGAATTGATGAACGTCAGTCGTGATTGACGAGTGTCAGTCATGAATTTCATTCACCGCATTTCGGACATGACACTAGAGCATCAATAAGTTCTACACATCAATAAGCTCTACACATCAATAGGCTCTACACATCAACGAGTGGCTAGTTTATTGGGTAAATACATACTGGACGGGACTCAAAATTTGAACATTCACACACTTTACCGCCAGCATTTTAGGGTCATTGCATTGAGAGAATTATTGAACATTGCATTAGAACCATCAATATCAATTGATGTTATTGGAAATGTTGGAATCGAACATCATGATGCATAAACTTCCTCGACGTGATATTGCGACAGTGTGTAACTGCGTCAATTCATTAATTTATAGCGATCCATTTCAGGTTAATTTAATTGTTCATTTGGACAGTGGAAACGAATATACAAACCTACGTTAGTTTGTTTGAATACAAGTTAACTATCGTCTAGTACATTTCTTTATAAACTTGTTATAATTGTAATTACGAATGCAAAAAATATCCGAATTAAGCGTAAACAGTGAATGTATTGTGTTTCACACAGTACAAAACGAATGACTTGTCTCTCGATGCTCTAGCTCGTAAATCAAATGTCAAGATAGATTCATAAAAGTCTCTTTTTTCCCGTTTTTGGAATTTCACGTTTTGCTTACAAAAAAAAAGTTTTTATATTTGAGTTCTACATAGTATGCGCATCAAGTTTCAGAAAGAACGTTCAGTAAATACAGAAATATTTTTTGGAAGTAGATGATCCCTTAAATGTTATGACTCCCTTTTGTAATAACAATGTTATTATTTGGTGGGTACGTTTAAAGTTTATCGAAAAGCTTCATAATCATTATTCTATCAAAACTTGTACTAATATTACTAGCCTAAAATTTCCAAGTATTTATCCGAAAAGGTAATAATTCATAAGCAAAGAAATGCTGCAAAAATTCACCGTATCCTGAAAATTTTCCAGCTCGTCAGCTCGACAATACTAGAACACAAAAGCAAGTCGCTTAACTTAAATTAGTACAATAAGTAAGCCCATATAATTGTGGTGAGCTGTTCAAGGTCTCTGTGATTCACCAAAAGGTATCGATGAGAAAAGGTGTGAATAATTTCTCTATTGTGTGAGAGCTTTGTCGGAATAGCACAATTAAAATTTTTATCTAAATTAAAGATACCTTTAATTTTAGGACTCGTTGAATAATGTTTGCGATGTTAATTGTAGCACTGACAAGATAAACTAGCCCAATTTAACCGAGGGAAATTTTCAATTTATGATATAAAGCAATTATGTAAATTATTTAATCACTAATCACTAATATTTAATCACTAATATCTATTCCCAATTAGATTTAGTCCCAAGTGACGTCGCCATTATCTGTTGATAAATTACGAAATATGCATTTCAATAATTTCTTATTTAAACCTAGTTATCTCTGTCGAGATTGTTATCCTTCGTTTTTTAAACTCAAATATTTTTTTTCTGATAAAATTTGTCTTTCCTTCCGAAACAGAGCAAACAACGCGTCCATAGACATCGCTGATAAAATCATTCGTAATCCTGAAATTGCGTTTTTAATGCAATTTGATGAGTCATACGTGGTTGCACCATCGTTCTCGTGACCCAAATAGACACGTATAATTGTACATAATTGTGATGATATTACAGGAAAAGCCTGTGTGCAGTTGTTTCGTGAGATCACTTTATATCTGCATGTATTTTTTTCAGAATTTAGAAACGGTAACAGAAAGTTGCATAAAAAATTCAAAGTAGTTGCATAAAAAATTCAAAGTGGTAGGGTAACGTGGGGCAGCGCGCCCCCACTTTTTTTAAACTAAATTTTTGATGAAGTTTAAATTGATACGAGGTGGTTCTTTGTTTTGTTTAAAGGTACAACTAATGAGGAATGTATGATGTGAATTAGACGCCTATATTTGTTATCCTTCGTTTTTTAAACTCAAATATTTTTTTTCTGATAAAATTTGTCTTTCCTTCCGAAACAGAGCAAACAACGCGTCCATAGACATCGTTAATAAAATCATTCGTAATCCCGATATTGCGTTTTGAATGCAATTTGATGAGTCATGCGTGGTTACACCATCGTTCTCGTGACCCAAATAGACACGTATAATTGTACATAATTGTGATGATATTTACAGGAAAAGCCTGTGTGCAGTTGTTTCGTGAGATCAATGTATATCTGCATGTATTTTTTCAAAATTTAGAAACGGTAACAAAAAGTTGCATAAAAAATCAAAGTGGTAAGGTTTTCATGGGTACAAATATCACGTTATCCAAAAGACTAGTGAACTGATTTTAATTTGGTGATGAATTTTGTTATCTTTGTAGGATAGTTGCACCTACTTTTTCTATTGTAATACTATTATCGCACAAATTATCGCGCAAATTGTAATTTGTTTGATAATTGTAATGAATGAATAACTATCACAGTTATAGCACGAATTTCAATTATTTCAAGTTTACAGTTGAAAATTATCAGGAAAAATAATTTTCATGATGAATTTTGCGCTGAAGGGAATTACGGATTTAACAAAGTTTTAAAACATATGCGTGAACTAACTGCATCGTCAATTAAGTGCAGATAGACGGAGATTATGAAACAGAAAATATTTGAGTTATTAAGTGAAAACTGGGCAATTTGTCTTTGAAATATAAGGCAGTTGCATTTCGAATAAGTCTAATATACCTATTGAGGTATTCTAAGTACCTCTTGCTATGTCAGTACCTCTAACTAATTAACTTCAATGTATTAATTTAGCTGGACATATACTGTAACTCGAAGTACCTCGAACAACTTTACTTCATTGATAACTTGAGTTACAGTTCCGTTACATCAGTGTTTCAAAAGCAAGTCAAGAAGCAAAAGGTGCAGGTTTTGCTGGTCAGTCGTCAGGTACAGCACCGGCGCAGCTTGTTGAAGCAAGGCTCCAGGATATGTCCTTGTTTTGTTTTGGGCTTCGCGCCTCACAACGTATGATTTGTGGAGCGGCATCCTTTTGTGGGATTGCCTGCAAGAAAAGTGCCTGGTATGCGAGAAAAATCTCCACCAGCAGAACCCAAGCTAACTTAAAAAAGCGGATTTGAAAAGTTGAAGGAGGTCAGCTATTGCAGTAGAATAACTGAACAAAGGCAATACTTTGATTTACACTGGATTCTTGAAAAACGAGATTATAGGATATACCTATCAGGGTTGTTAAATTCATAAACTTTGATCTTGGCTCAGGAAGTAAAGTCTGAAATTTTAATGATATTTAATTGTGAATCATAACTTCAAGCGAAGCGCATGCTTTGGGGCGGTCAGTTTATTGTTATCAGTTCTTTTTACTGTGGTTCTTTTATCAGTTATGTTATCAGTTCTTTTGACCACTAGCACCGTTTATTAAATGTGGCAGCCAATAAGTGAACATTTGTCAGGCAAAGTAGGCTTAGCTTCTAGTAAAATGTCCATTTAAATTTTTTTCTCTCCAGAGGAAAAATCAGCACCAATTATTTTACGATTCGCCTGAACGACCTTTAGCTGACTAGAACAATACTGCGATGCTTCTAAATGGCCATCAGGTGCTATGTACAGCATTAATTAATGCTTCTTAGAAAATTTATCGTTGAATAACTACTCGGGCGTAGAAATAAATCAAATTTGTCATTGCTGACGCTCGAAAAATTGTTGATAAAACTACAAATGAAATTTCGTTGGCCCCTAAAGCAAAGGGGCCACAAGCTCATTCTCTTCAAGCGAGAAAACTTTTATCTCCTTCTCGGCCCCATACAACAGACAGTACTCACTGGGTTTGATATCACATGCATGAAAATGTAATCTGAAGTGGATTAAAAAAATGTAAACAACACATAAGAGTAAGGAACTCTCCCTGCAGGACATGTTCAACAACACATTCTGAAGAATTAGTGTCAACATAAATCTATTGAAAAATACTCCTATCTGTACATTTACAAATACTATTCAGAGGTACTAAACACAGGAGATTGAGGATAACTGCCGAAAATAAATATTGCTGATATAATGTGACCATTTGTTAGCGGCAGTCAACAAAGCGGCCGACGAACGCGCAAAATCTGGGGAAAATTCCACATTTTAAGGGAACAAAATAAAGGGAAATTTGTTCGGTCCATACAAGGACAACGTAAAAAAAATTACATCCCCAGTAATTGTCAAAAATTGTTCCCTCGCCGGTGACAATTTTAGAAAAGGCGTTTAGATATACGATGCCCTTTTCAATAGTGTTGCTGTTACTACACCATCAGAGTTAATCAAGCCGCTGAATATTCGTTGTCACATCAATTTTACTGGGATAAAGGACCACGCAGTCTATTTTGTGACTAGAATCGATTCATGCCGCGACTAAACGCAGAACCAACAAAGAAACATACACCTTATTTAGCATATTTATAAAATCCTAACAATCATATCAAATAATTTCGATTGAACCTTCAAAATGACGAACCTACCAGTTGAAAGTATTTTTATAAAATTTATAGATTTTTGAGTAACGAGTTAGTAATAATTTAAAATTGTAAAATTTGAAAAAAAAAACTTTAAATAAACGAAAAGAAAACTAAAATCAAAATCCCTTTGTGGTTCTATTTAACAATAATTTCTCAATACAGATCTTCCAATTCAAAAATACACGCGCACCTTAAGCAAAAACCTTATTAAACACATTGTTATCTAATATATTCGTAGAAAATTCAGCTGCTAAGATTTTCCGTTGTAAGCTGTACTTGGGATTCATGCGTTACTCTATAACTTGAGAAGTAAACCAGATTACACTATGAAAAGTCGCCATGATTTCGAACATTGATATTATATTATGCAACTATCATTGATCAACGTTCATGAAGGAATTATCATGCATTCATGGTAAACCTGGGCAGAGTCAGACATATGCTCATTTTTGGGTCTTAGGATAATTTTATATCGCCTAAAGAAAGACTCAGCTATGTATGTGAAAATATTATATCATATTTGTAACTTAATTTATCAACGACTAATACTGAAATATCAATTAAAAACGAAACTATTTTCGCTTACAAACGATTTCATCTCCAATAAATATTATATTATCTTTTCACTAAATTTTATAGTTTCACCCGTACTTCGTTACAAAAGACTAAGCACATATATCACCGGAATGAGTGTCTGTACATTTCGAATACATGCACAGTTTCATCGCATAAACAGATGTCCAATAAATTTCTACTCCCCTTATTGTAAACTCAAACCATTGCGAAAAAATATGAACATGGTATCGAGATGCCTCAGTTCATTGAAGCTTGTGAGTTTTATCCGTGGTGAGCGTTGAAAAGAACGCACGAGCTAGAGTGTTGTACTCGGTGGGCGGTGAACATTACCCCCTTTGTGGCAGTAGGCATCCCGCAGGACCGGCCAATGGTGTCCGTATATCTCAAGGATAGCTCTGTTTGCGGCCGCTCTAACATCAATGCTGGGCCGGCTCGGCTTGGATTTTAATACCCGAAAATGCCGTTGGATGAGATAACTTGGATCAAGGTTCAGTTTACTTATTAGCTAAAGGAAAAAATCATGTCGAAATAAATCAATTTATTTACGATTCAAATGTATCACATATTTTTGCTTTGCACATTTCTTGGAAATTATTTATCATTATTTTAATTATATATTATATTAATTAATTATGTTATATTTAACGTGATTATATAGAAATAAAATTGTCTAACCGGAAATTGGGACTTCCATTTTCATTTTTTTAAAGCGACACTCGATTAGTTTCTCTATTAAGTATTTATTGGCACTGGCTCATTTCTGATAGGAATAGAAACACGAAAACAAAGCCTAAAACAAGACCAGTGGAAATGCAATGATTCAGTGATAGTTAAATAAAATAACTTTGACACATACAATTTGTTTTGAGCTAACGAGGTTTGATTTCTACCGAATCTTTGTTGTTATCGCTGTAATAAATAAGTTTCACTCTCATTAATCCACAGCTGCATGGCATCGGAGACACTGCAAGGATCGTTTAAAAGTCTATTTTAATGAACTTGATGAGACACTCATTTTGAGAATTTGTCAGAAAAAACTGCCACAGCCTTTTAAGTGTTTTCAACTATTTCAAGAAAAAACTAAATGAAACTGTTTTTCAATCAAAAACTATAAATCAAACAAGCGCATTTAATTCGGCTTAATACAAGCCTAGGCCGCTTCAAATCCAGGGACAAAAATTACCCTACAATGTATACAAAGAAGCCGCAGACAAGCATGAGCACTGCCTGTTCAAATTTGAGTCGCTACCCTAACAAAATTTAGAGTCGCCCCAGCGTCTAGAAATCCAAATCAGAAGCTGCCGCGTCTGTAAATTTTCACTGGGTAGGAACCTTTACTTGCAGTGGAGCATTGCCCAGGATGCTGGGCAATGCTCCATCCTGGGCAATGCTCTCATCCTGGCCCAGCAAGCAAGTGTGCTCAAGAGACGTTTTGCATCTGAAGTACGCACGCATAATTTCGCACCAACGCCCAGCGCATTTTTCAACTGACTTTCCTTCCCTTGAATGCAGCGCGAGTTCTGGCTCTAAGCCGTAAGTATTTTTACGAGAGTCTTTCTCAAAGGTCCTAATATCCTTCTCTACTTCAGTGACGTCATCTAATGACTACCCCTAACCTCCATGTATCCTTGGCTCTGATTGGTCCCCTGCTGCGCAGATATTATCTAGCACCTATAATTGAATCCAGACGACCATGCTTGATTGAATAGACGAGCTGAACAACAACGGCGGAAGGCCCTTCTAACGAATGCAGAGTCCTGCGAACTTCTAAAAGAAGCCTTCGGAAGGAGCACTCCGCTCGTGTGTAACATCGTCCTTCCAGATAATTATTATCCTGCGTTGAAGTTGTTCGACGGAGAGTGCTTCGTTAGAATCTGAATAAATCGAGCATTTGTTCTCTCAGTCTCCGATGTAAACATCTAGAATACGTTTGGCAAATGTGGGGAATATAATTTATTTCTTCCTAAGTGCGTGATGCTGTATAAGTGAATCACGAGCTTGATGTGAATAGAAAGAAGTTACAAACGAGTCAAGGACTTGGACTGAGCTCTGGACGATATTTGATGCGATAAATGTCTTTTGGTTAACTTGCAGACATTCAATTACGGCTGCAACTTAATCTAAAATTCTAATGGACGCTTCAAAATGTGTCTAAACCAAATTAGTCATCCAGTTCTCAACCCAATGTTAGCATTGCCATGGTTTTAAATTTCTGCGTTGTTCCATCTTTTAGAATTCGAACTTGAGGGTTCATTTCCCTGAACTAGAATGAGGAAGTTGTTCTTATGAGCAGCAAAAACTTGAAGAACTAAGTTACTAATTCCTAAGAGAATTCCCAAAGATGTAGGTCAGGACCAATAATGAATAAGGATAACATGAAGAACTGTTACTAATTCCTAAAAGAAGCGGGTCAGGACCAATAATGCATAGGGAAAACATGAAGAACTGTTACTAATTCCTAAAAGAAGTAGATCAGAACCAATAATGTATAAGGATAACATGAAGAACTGTTACTAATTCCTAAAATAAGTAGATCAGAACCAATAATGTATAAGGATGACATGAAGAACTGTTACTAATTCCTAAAATAAGTAGATCAGAACCAATAACGTATAAGGATGACATGAAGAACTGTTACTAATTCCTAAAAGAAGTAGATCAGAACCAATAACGTATAAGGATAACATGAAGAACTGTTACTAATTCCTAAAAGAAGCGGGCCAGGACCAAAAATGCATAAGGATAACATGAAGAACTGTTACCAATAATGTATAAGGATAACATCAGAGAATGTGGTGCTAATGACGAGGAAAGAGACGACCGTCTAATGGCACCATACAAACTTATGCCTGTGGCGCGTAAGCCTTGACTTTATGCACAATTCGTGATTAATAACCACCCCTGGCAGTCACACATGACTGCACCACTCCCTTCCAGCTATACACCAACACATTGCTCTTGGAAAAATTGTGAGTCCAGTTGACCAAGTCAGTCAGGGGAGTTTAAGATAAATTCTTCATTTTTAATGTATCGTATTTTAAAAATTATTCAACTAAGTCAGATATTAGCTTGCACAGACGTAATGTTGCGAAATTTCTTGGAGGTTTGTTCAAATGCCAGGAATCATCATGTCTTCTCGAAATGGCAATAACGTTGATCCTTGTAGATCGATTTCTTGTAAAAGATAATTTTTCAAAATTTAATGAATTATTCGTTGTGAACTTTGACCAGTGAAGAACAATTCCTTGTGAACGTTTATTTCTGTAGGTCAATCCCTTGAGAACGTTAATCACCAGGAGATAAATTCCTTGCGAACGTTTATCTTTAAATATTAAAATAAATGAACGGAATGTTCGCAACGAATACACGGAATGTTTACGAATAATGAACGGAATGTTTACAATGAAAATACGGAATGTTTACGAAGAACGAACGGAACGTTCACAATAAATATACGGAATTTTCACGAAGAATGAACGGGAAGTTCACAATAAATGTACAAAATGTTTACGAAGAATGAACGGAATGTTGACAATAAATGTACAGAATATCTACGAAGAATTAACAGAATGTTCACGATGAATATACAGAATATGTTTACGAAGAATGAACGGAATGTTCACAATAAATGTACAGAATGTTTACGAAGAATGAACGGAATATTCACAATAAATGAACGGAATATTTACGAAGAATGAACGGAATGTTCACAATGAATGTACGGAATGTTTACGAAGAATGAACGAAATGTTCACAATGAATGTACGGAATGTTTACAAAGAATGGACGGAATGTTCACGATGAATGCAGAGAAAGTTTACGAAGAATGTACTGAATTTTTACGAAGAATGTACGGAATATTTACGATGAACGGAATGTTCACAATAAATGTACGGAATATTTACAAAGAATGTTCAGAATGTTCACAATAAATGAACGGAATGTACACAATTATTGAATATACGGAATCTTTACGAAGAATGAACGGAATGTTCACAATGAATGTACCGAATGTTCACAACAAATGTATGGAATGTTCGCAAATAATAAACTGAAATTTCCGGGTTGAATTAAGATCTGAGGCGATATGAGGGCGAGGCTGTGATATTCCTTCTCGCACTGACCGCC